>NC_134891.1:2754959-2769959 GCF_041734735.1 Babylonia areolata | reverse complement strand
TTTTTTATTTTGTTGCTGTCCCATCATCTACACCGTTTCAGTGGCATTACTCCCACGCCGCTCATTTAGATCCCCCCATTCACGGCCACACCCGGGTTCGTCTGTCATAGTTCCAGCGTCGGCAGTCCGCAGAGAACCATCGATGTTAGGTCGGCAGGATGCCACACACCAGAGGAGACCCTGCACTGCTGCTGAGTCACTTCGGTTGTGTTCAGAAGTGCCTGTTCTGATTTAATGTACTAAGAATACCACCTACTATGCCCCCTACTAACGACAATAATGGCTTAGTCGCGGAGCCAGACTGAGTGAGCGTCCCTCCCAGAGTGGAGACCGCCACCACGTCCCTCAAATAACAGCCCCCACCCACCCCCACCCCCAACCCCCCATGAGTCTGCCGACACTGAAGACATTGACAGGACTCACCCCAAGCACAGAAGTGGAGGGGTATCGCCATGAGAGCAGGGCATGACAGGCCACAGACTTTGAGACTTTTATTCTGATTATTATGAGCATTTTTGTCTAATCTTGAAAATAAGCGCTAGGCGTTTACGAACAGAAAAAAAAACCTCGTTAATATCAAACAGAAAAAAATTGAACACAAGAAACAAAAACACTATTAGATTATTAATCCCCCCCCCCCCCCCAAACCCCCAAACATTGGCACACACACACAAGTACTTGCGCATGCACACACACAAGTCATAGTACACAATCATAAATAGTACACAGTCAAAGCTGCAACCTACAAGTCTGAAACTCTCAAACTCACTCCCTCACTCACTCACTCATATTGTCATTTCAGTTCATACTGGAAAGGGATAAACTGTTGATAATTATTCAGGAGGGGAAAACGTGGTTCTTCAGACTGGATTTGAAATTTTGCAGCGAAGATGAGTGACGGAGAAGCTGAGGAAGTTGACTTCAATGTTTGACATTCAATGTTTAGCATAGTTTAATTCACTCAGTACGGCCAGTCCTCTCTTCTCCTCTACACAGACCCCTCGGATGTCCAGTGGGTGTCTCAATGACCCAACCTTTAGCTTCCGTCGTCAGAATTGTGGTATTCTTTGTCAACATTCACCTCTTCAGTATAAGAGCCTTCCACTTGCAATATTTTGATGATGGTAATTGGGGTGAAACGCTGTTAACGTCGTCTCTTTCGCCGTTCGTAAGGAGAGAGTTAACCGACAATGTCATAGCGCCTCCAATGATTCCGTGCTAAATATGTGTATCATGGTTATTACTGGGTGAAAATATGTATGCTGCATGTTGATATGATCAAGATTATTCAGTAAAGTATACTTAAGAATAAGAATAAGAATAACTTTATTATCTCCAACTGGAGAAATTTGGTCAGGTGCATTGTCACAACATAGACAAGTAAACAACATGGGGACCATAACTGTAAAAGTCAACAACAGCTTTTACGAATATTAGGAAGATACAAATGTAAAAAGTATCACATACACCGTTTCATACATGAATCCACACACTGCAAGTAATAACTCGTATTCTTAATGTAAAAACAGAAAGAATTTAGAAACATTATTTTGAGTATAATTATAAGCATAGCCTAGTATATTGCACATTGATTATAATAGACAGATAAGATAAGAATAAAGATAAATTGCTTTGTTTTCTTTTTAATTCGACGTGGTTCGTTTGATTGATTCGACTTGGTTTTATTTGACAGAATTCAGTATGGCCTGACTCGATTCGATTCTGCTACAAGTGGACTGTATGAATTCTGGATTTTGTTTGATCTTATTGAATGAAAATTGATTTTTGACTTGATCCTATTCAGAGAATCTGATTGAATGAATATTGATCTTTATATTTTGATCTGATTCAAAGAATCTGATTGAATGAATATTGAATCTTTTTTTTTATTATTATTTGATCCGATTCAAAGAATCTGATTGAATAAATATTGATCATATTTTGATCTGATTCAAAGAATCTGATTGAATGAAAATTGAATCTTTTTTTTTTATTTGATCCGATTCAAAGAATCTTATTGAATGAAAATTGATCTTTATATTTTGATCTGATTCAAAGAATCTGATTGAATGAATATTGATTTTTTTTTTTTTTTTTTTTTTTGATCCGATTCAAAGAATCTGATTGAATAAATATTGATCTTTATATGTTGATCTGATTCGAAGAATCTGATTGAATGAAAATTGAATCTTTTTATTTTTTCTTTATTTGATCCGATTCAAAGAATCTGATTTAATGAAAAATTAATCTTTTTTTTTTATTTGATCCGATTCAAAGAATCTGATTGAATGAATATTGACCTTTATATTTCGATCTGATTCAAAGAATCTGATTGAATGAAAATTGAATTTTTAAAAAAAAAAATTATTTGATCCGATTCAAAGAATCTGATTGAATGAAAATTGAATCTTTTTTTTATTTTTTTTATTTTTATTTTTTATCCGATTCAAAGAATCTGATTGAATATTGATCTTTATATTTTGATCCGATTCAAAGAATCTGATTGAATGAAAATTTAATCTTTTTTGATTTGATCCGATTCAAAGAATCTGATTGAATAAATATTGATCTTTATATTTTGATCTGATTCGAAGAATCTGATTGAATGAAAAATTGAATTTTTTTTTTTTTTATTTGATCCGATTCAAAGAATCTGATTGAATGAATATTGATCTTTATATTTTGATCTGATTCAAAGAATCTGATTGAATGAATATTGAATCTTTTTCTTTCTTTTTTTTTGTTTTTGATCCGACTGAAAGAATCTGACTGAATGAATATTGATCTTTATATTTTGATCTGATTCAAAGAATCTGATTGAATGAAAAATTGAATCTTTTTTATTTTTTATTTTTTATTTGATCCGATTCAAAGAATCTGACTGAATGAATATTGATTCTTTTTCTTTGGGATCTGATTCAACGGATTCCTTTTCCCTTCAGCCGGACCTCGTGGGTCTCAACTACGTGTGGAACGGCCACCACAAGGCCCTGGGTGCGTTCTTCGTTGGCACCAGCCCCGAGTTCGACCTGGCTCTGTACACACTGTGTACTCTGACACGGCAAGGCAACGTGCGGCTCGGTGGTCACCGCATCTTCGTTCAGACCTACGACATAAGCCACGTGACCGGCCTGCAAGTTGCCACGGCTTACCCCAACTGACGAATGTGGAGGGGGGGATAAAGGATGATGGATATCGTGAAATAAAGGGTGATGGATGATGGATATCGTGAAATAAAGGATGATGGATATCGTGAAATAAAGGATGATGGATGATGGATATCGTGAAATAAAGGGCGGTGGATGATGGATATGGTGAAATAAAAGATGATGGATATCGTGAAATAAAGGATGATGGATATGGTGAAATAAAGGGTAATGGATGATGGATATCGTGAAATAAAGGATGATGGATGATGGATATGGTGAAATAAAGGATGATGGATATGGTGAAATAAAGGATGATGGATATGGTGAAATAAAGGGTGGTTGATAACGGATATTGTGAAATAAAGTATGATGGATAACGGATATCGTGAAATAAAGGATGATGGATATGGTGAAATAAAGGATGATGGATATGGTGAAATAAAGGATGATGGATGACGGATATGGTGAAATAAAGGATGATGGATATCGTGAAATAAAGGGTGATGGATGATGGATATGGTGAAATAAAGGATGATGGATGATGGATATCGTGAAATAAAGGGTGATGGATGATGGATATCGTGAAATAAAGGGTGATGGATGATGGATATGGTGAAATAAAGGATGATGGATGATGGATACGGTGAAATAAAGGAAAGTGGATGATGGATATGGTGAAATAAAGGATGATGGATATGGTGAAATAAAGGATGATGGATATGGTGAAATAAAGGGTGATGGATGATGGATACGGTGAAATAAAGGATGATGGATATCGTGAAATAGAGGATGGTGGATGATGGATATGGTGAAATAAAGGGTGATGGATAATAACAATAATAATGATAATAATAATGGTATTTATATAGCGCTGGATCTTGTGCAGAGACAAATCAAAGCGCTTTCACACAAGTCATTCACACGCATGCATAACTCTAAAACTGTAGAAACTAAAGACAAGGAAGAGGCAGGCAAGGGAGGCTATTTTGGGAAGAGGTGGGTTTTAAGGCCAGACTTGAAAGAGCTGAGTGTGGAGATTTGACGAAGCGAAAGAGGAAGTTCCTTCCAATGGATGATGGGTATCGTGAAATAAAGGATGATGGATATGGTGAAATAAAGGGTGATGGATATGGTTTAATGAAGGGTGATGGATGACGGATATCGTGAAATAAATGATGTGGGAGAATGAAAAGTGATGGGTATGGTGAAAAATAATGGCTGCTGGATATGGTGAAACAAAGGATGCTGCTACTACAACTACTGCTATTACTTCTACTACTAATTATAGTGTACAATACAATATAATACAAAATAATACAATGCAGTACAATACTACTACTACTGTTGCTGCTACATGCATGCATATGAATGTGTATTGTGTGTGCGTGTGTTTATGTAAGTTTGCGCCTGCCTTTGTGTGCGTATGTGTTAGGGTAGCTGTTAGATACACATGTATGTTAACATGCATGTGTGCAGTGTGTGTTTGTATGTGTGTGTGTGTGTGTGTGTGTGTGTGTGTGTGTGTGTAGTCTCATTTTGGTGTGTGTGTATGTAACATTGATGTAATGTTTTATGTTAACAAAAGCGTTTTTGTAAAGCACCTAGAGCAGATTCCTGGATAGTGTGCTATATCAGTATCCATTATTATTATTACTGTTGCTACTACTCAGTTCTACTCACTCACTCATTCCCTTGACCGCTGGGGTCGTTGGGGGGACATGAGGAAGATGTCATAGCTCGCCACGCCGTTCTGTTGGCAGCTGTCGTGAGGAGATCTGGCATCGTCATTTTGGTCCATTCCTTGACGTTGTCAGACCAGCTCTTTCTCTGCCGCCCCCGTCTGCGCCCTCCCTCTACAGTCCCTTGCAGGATGGTTTTGGAGAGGGTGTTATGTCGTATGACGTGACCAAACCATGCCATCTTCCGTCGTTTGACAGTCGCCAGCAGTGGTTCTTGGGGCCCAACAAGGTTACTGACCAGGTTCCGCACATAGTCATTGGTCTTGTGCTCCTTGTAGGAGATGTGTAGTAGTCTCCTCAAGCACTTGGTTTCGAATGCTTGGATTCTTCTTTCTGTTTCTGCCATCAGTGTCCATGTCTCACATCCATATAAGAGGATGGAGACCACCAGTGACTTGTAGAGCAGGAATTTTGTGTGGAATCTGATGTTACTCTTCCATACCCTGTTCAGTCTGGCCATCGCTGCCGTTGCAGCTCTGCTACTAATGATAATAATATGGACACACGGTACACGAGTAGCAATTAGCTGAAATTTATTGCGTGCGTCACCAAGACCCGCCACTTTTACGCTTTGGAAACCATGGAGGAAAACGAAGTGACCTTTTTTTTCTTTGTTTTTTGTTTGTCTGTTGTTTTTTTCAATTTCTCAAGCAGTAGCTAGTTACCCATGCGAGTGTCCTGTACACTGTACTGTCAGCGCTCAGTCAAGCGAGACAAGTATCGAGTTCTCATGTGAGCCTGAAGAACTTCTGTGTGTGTGTGTGTGTGTGTGTGTGTGTGTGTATCTCTGTCTCTGTCTCCGTCTCTGTCTCTCTGTCTGTCTGGTGAAACATGCCATGCGAAATAGTACCCTCAGGTCAAGACTGTCCTTGGAGAAAAAGGACGTTTATTTATTGATGTACTTATATCTATACACTTACAATCACACACAAACACGTACGCGCGCGCGCGCATACACACACACACACATACACACACACACACACACACACACACACACACACACACACACACACACACACACACACGCACACACACACACACACATACATTCATGACAGTCTTGATGCAAATCTTTCGGAGAAGACAATAAACAAAGATAAAAAAAAAAAAAATGTCTTCACCACGCACTTACGAAACGTAAAAGAACCTACGGCAAAAAAAAAAAAAAGTTTAAAATCCTGGTTTGACAGAAAAAACAAAAAAACAAATACACTTACAGACAGGGGGAGGATTTGGGGGTGGAGGGGGGGGGGGAAGTAGCGCTGCTCTGTGTCGTAGCGTTCTCCATGGGGTGAGGGGGGCGGGGGAACGGGGTGGGTGGGGGGCGCCCGAGGATAATGTTACAACTGGAACACCGAAACAGTATTTCCAAACAGGCTCTTTGCGTCTGAGTTTGGCGTTTGGAAATTGTCCGGGGGAGTGAGTGAGTGAGGGGGTGGATGAATCTAACTGCAGGACTCATCTGAAGTTTTCGAGAGTGACGACGATACCACCCCTCCCCCACCTCCCCCTCCGCCCCCTCCCCTCCCCCCCAAAAAAACCAACAACAAAAAAAACCAACAATAAAAACGATAGCGTACGTGTGCGCTTGCTTGTGACTGTGTGTGTGAGGGGGGGGGGGGGGGGGGGGGGGGGGGTCGAGGGGGGATGGTGGTGGTGGTGGAGGGGTTGGTGTTGGTTCAGAAACAGGCTGCGATCATATTTCTTAGCTTTTGCGGGCTTCCCAGGCTAGCTGGGGTTTTTTTTTTTAGTCTTCATGTTCTTCCTGGTTCGAACAATAGACTGGCTGCGCTCAGCCGTGCGTTTAGAACTAAGGGGGCTCCAGGGAACACAGACAGTATATGTGACAGTCAGTTGTGTTAGACTGAAGGGTGAAGTCTTATTAACCCGGGGGAACACAGAGAATATCATATGTATATATATGTATATATGATAGTCAGTCGAGTCCAACTATGATCATCAGAACAGAAGAGGAAGCAACTGCTATCCCGAGTTTCTATGCTAGACTTTGATTGTAATTGTGGAGAGTGTCTTGCCCAGGTTACTACATCCCCACTCTCTTGACCAAGAGGGCTTTAGGACAGGCGATGAATGTACATATAGCCAGGTGAGAGCAATGTTATTGTTGTTTTGTTGTTGTTGTGTTGTTGATGTTGTTGTTGTTGCTGTTGCTGCTGCTGCTGCTGCTGTTGTAGATGTCGCTGTTGTTGTCATTGCTGTTGTTGTTGTTGTTGGTGTTGGTGGTGGTGGTGGTGGTATTTTCGAGAGTTGATTTTCTGTGTATCAGTGAAAAGTCTTCCTCTCTCTCTGTCTCTGTCTCTCTCTCCTCTCTCTCTCTCTCTCTCCCTCTCTCTCTCTCACCTCTCCCTCTCTCTCTCCTCTCTCTCTCTCATATTCTCTCTCTCTCACTCTCTCTCTCTCTCACACTCTCTCTCTCTCTCTCTCTCTCTCTCTGTCTCTCTCTCTCTCTCTCTTCTATCCTCTTTTTTTCTCTTCTCGGATCTCTGTCTATCTTAGTCGCTTTCTGTGCCTAGCTTTCTGTCTGTCTGCCTGCTGTTCTGTCAATCTGTCTGTCTCTTCTCTGTCTCTCTGTGTCTCTCTATGTCTGTATCTTTCTCTGTCTCTCTATCTATCTGCCTGCTGGTCTGTCTGTCTGTCTATCCCACTCTCTCTCTTTCTCTCTGTTCGGATCTATGTCTCTTTCTTTCTTCTTTCTTTCTTTGTATGTCTGCCGGTCCCTCTGTCTGTCTGTCTCTGTTCGGATGTCTGTCTGTTTATCTGTTGTCTCTGTCTGTCTGTCTGCCGTTCTCTCTGTCTGTCTGTCTGTCTGTCTGTCTCTCACTCTCACTTTCTCTCCCCCCTCTCTCACTCTCACTATCTCCCCCTTCTCTCTCTTTCTCACTATCCCCCCTTCTCTCTCACTATCTCCTCCCCCCCTCTCTCTATCTACCTGCCTCCCTCTTTGTCTTCTCTTTCCGTCCACACTCTCTCTGGTTTAACTCTCTCCATACGAACGGCGAAAGAGACGATGTTAACAGCGTTTCACCCCAACTACCATCATCAAAATATTGCAAGCGGAGGGCTCTTATACTGAAGAGGTGAATGTTGACAAAGAATACCACAATTCTGACGACGGAAGCTAAAGGTTTGGTCATTCAGACACCCACTGGACATCCGAGGGGTATGTGTAGAGGAGAAGAGAGGACTGGCCGTACTGAGTGAGTTAATCTCTCGCGCGCGCGGAGAGAGAGAAAGAGATAGAGCCGGAGAGGGAGAACAGACAAACAGGCACACAAGCAGACAAACAGACATGAACAGAGAGAGCCAACAAGTCACCCAGACGGACAGAGACAGCAGATAAACAGACAGTTGCCACCAAAGAAATCTTAGGTGAGTCACGTGAACATGTAATTCTATGCCAGTTGGAAAATTCAAGAACCCACTGTGTGTGCGAGTGTGCAGTCTTACCCAAGCGAAGAAGGGTGTGATTATCTCTTTTTTCTTTTTTCTTTTTTTTTCTTCTTTTTTTCTTTTTAAGGGGCAAGAGTTTTCCTCTTTTGGGCCACTGGTGAAATATGTGTACAAGGAAAAGCATGTAACCTTTCAACCGACAGAGCGATTAACTTTAACCCTTTCACCGCCAAGCCCGCATTTATGCACAGGCGTGGTAGAGGACCCATGTCACTGAAAGGTGACCATTCATTGGTCTGTTATCCATGAACCTACTGCTCTTAATGTTCGGTGGTAGGATAGGTCATATTTTCTGTACATCGCAGGGGGAATCCCCCAGCTATTCTTAGCCACTGTCTTTTCTGTGTTTATACCACAAGGGAATTTTGTACTCTAAATTGATTGGCGGTGAAAGGGTTAAAGACGTCTTCTTATTTCAGTGAGTGTGCAGTTAATTTTTCTGTGACTCCAGTGCCTAACAGTATTGCTTTATGTTGTGTTTGTGTTGTGTTTGTGTTGTGCTGTGTTTGTGTTGTGTTGTGTTGTGTTGTGTTTGTGTTGTGTTGTGTTTGTGTGTTGTGTTTGTACTGTGTTTGTGTTGTGTAGTGTTTGTACTGTGCGTTGTATTGTGTTGTGTTTTTGTTGTGTTGTGTTTATACTGTGTTTGTGTTGTGTTTGTATTGTGTTGTGTTTGTGTTGTGTTGTGTTGTGTTGTGTTTGTATTTGTGTTGTGTTGTATTATGTTTGTGCTGTGTTGTGTAGTGCTGTGTTGTGTTTGTGTTGTGTTGTGTTTGTGTTTGTATTGTGTTGTGTTTGTGGTATGTTGTGTTGCGTTTGTATTTGTGTTTGTGCTGTGTTTGTGCTGTGTTATGTCTTCTGTGCTGTGTTGTGTTGTGCTTGCTGTGCTGTGCTGTGTTGTGTTGTGTTATGTTGTGCTGTGTTGTATAATCATTCTGTCACAACAGGTTTCTCTGTGTGAATTTTGGGCTGCTCTCCTCGTGGAGAGCACGTCGCTACAGTGTAACACTTGTTGATTTTTTTTTCTGTCTACAAGTTTATTCATTTTACTATCAAAATGCATTTTATCCACAGAATTTTGCGAGGGACAGCAACCTTTTTGTGTGTGTGTGGCCGTGGGATCGTTTACGTTCGCAAAGTACAGGCTGCTGACGGGACCTCAGGTCTATCGTCTCATCCGAAAGACTTGCATCCAGACCACTGTGTTGTTAAGCAGGGGTGGGGGAAGGGAGTGGGGCGGGGGAGGTGGGGGGAGGGGGGGGGGCAGGGTGTGTGTGTGTGTGTGTGTGGGTGGGTGGGGTGGGATGGGTGAATCCTTGGAGCTTGGTGTACAGCAGGGTTGGTGTCATCTTCTCCAACTCCTGTCTGGAGGCATGGAGAAGGTAATTGGGATAAAACACAAAAACTGAATTGCTAAAAAGATGGAAAATGTTTCAGACATTTCATTTCTGTTCTGCCCAACAGAAACCCAACCTCCATGGATGTGCTGACGAAAATTCTCCTTCTTGCCATAGGTATGTATGTAATTTTAATGAGCATTCCCATTTGCATGGCTGTACGTCCCTGTACACGCATACAGGTCAACATGGATGTCTTTGCTCTCTCTGTGTCTCTGTCTCTCTCTCAAATTCTGTTTTGAGACAAATCTTTACACACACACACACACACTCTCATGGGCTTTACTGGATGTTTTTATGCTGTACTTACTCATTGTGTTGTGTTGTTGATGGTTTATAAAGATTGAAGATGGTATTGTTTTTTTGGTTGGTTCTTTTATTTAATTGTGTGATAATGTTTCTGGGAGTGCTGGATTTGTTGTGTTTCTCTGTCTGTGTTGTTGTTTTGTGTTGGTTGTGTGTGCTTATTATTTTTTATTATGTATTGTACTGTGATCGATTTACCTTTGTTACTTGACTTCACTGTTGATTAATGTTTGCATGTGATACTACATTCCACAACTTAACTACTGAATTTTGGATGGTCTCCTCTAACATCTACAGAGTGCCTTGGTTCAATTTTTTTTCTGAATGAGTATAATTAACTATCACAAAATCATATACGCCAGAATTTTGCGAACAGCCCCCATTGTTTGTGGCCCGTGTCTTTACATTAATCAGGTGCTGACGGGACCTCAGGTCATTTACCAAAATTCCCACATGTTAATAAGGCACACACACACACACACACACACACACACACACACACACACACAAGCAAAACACAACCCGTGGAAACACGACCATCAGCAATAAACAGGTCAGTGGAAGTAAAGGATGCCACAACCTATCCAGTGCTGATCTTCTTCTTCTTCTGCGTTCACTCGTATGCACACAAGTGGGCTTTTACGTGTATGACCGTTTTTACCCCGCCATATAGGCAGCCATACTCCGTTTTCGGGGGTGTGCATGCTGGGTATGTCCTTGTCCGAACGCTGACATGGATTACAGGATCTTTAACGTGCGTATTTGATCTTCTGCTTGCATATACACACGAAGGGGGTTCAGGCACTAGCAGGTCTGCACATATGTTGACCTGGGAGATCGTAAAAATCTCCACCCTTTACCCACCAGGCGCCGTCACCGTGATTCGAACCCGGGACCCTCAGATTGAAAGTCCAACGCTTTAACCACTCGGTTATTGCACCCGTCATCCAGTACTGATGAGTTGGTTTTTCAATCAGGCATCGAGGCTCTACTCCTGTCGGCGATACCACAGGCTGAAAGCCTCGCATCCCGCCAACTCCTCGCCACGAACTCTCAAGCATCGGTCAACCAGACTTTCGTGGCATCTCCAGGATCGTTCAACACAAGGGCTCCGCGAACGACCAAGTCTTCTACGACCTTCGCACCCAAGACAACTACTACCCAACGTCCCAAGACAACTACCCAACGTCCCACGACAACTACCCAACGTCCCAAGACAACTACCCAACGTCCCAAGACAACTACCCAACGTCCCACTACCCAACGTCCCACGACAACTACCCAACGTCCCACTACCCAACGTCCCACTACCCAACGTCCCACGACAACTACCCAACGTCCCACTACCCAACGTCCCACTACCCAACGTCCCACGACAGCTACCCAACGCCCCACTACTCAACGTCCTACGGCAGCTACCCAACGTCCAGTGAGTCGACTCCAGCTGCAGTAAGTGGTGAACTTGGTGAAGGAAGGTGCTGTGTTATAGACACGGTGTGTACACACAATCATACACATTATGATATGTGAATAATTCAGTTAATGAAAGAAATATTTGAATTGATGAATGAGACGTATGATGAAAAAATGAATATAGCTGATCTAATACACAAATGAATGAAACCCCATCCGTAAACTCTCTCTCTCTCTCTCTCTCTCTCTCTCTCTCTCTCTCTCTCTCTCTCTCTCTTTCTATCAATCTCTCTCTCTCTCTCTCTATCTGATCCATCTGTCAACCTGTGTGCGTGTGGGTGTATGTGTGTGTGTGTGTGTGTGTGTGTGTGTGTGTGTGTGTGTTCTTTATCATACTCGGATACTGATGACATATTTCTCTCCTCTCTGTCTGTCTGTCTGTCTGTCTGTCTCTCTCTCTCTCTCTCTCTCTCTCTCATCCATCTGTCAATCTGTGTGTGTGTGTGTGTGTGTGTGTGTGTGTGTGTGTGTGTGTGTGTGTGTGTGCAGGACTTCTTTCTGTTTTGTTTTTTTCTTTTCACTTTCTCCCCTTTCAATTAAACATACATGAGTTACTGTAACTGATGTAGATTAGCAAGGACAGGTTGGAAGAATGGCCCATGCATAACAACTTAATCCTTGAATAAAAAAACATTCTGAGTTCTGAGTTCTGAGTTCTCTCTCTCTCTCTCTCACACACACACACACACACACACACACACACACACAGTTTAACTGGATCGTTGTTATAACCTTTGCATGTTTTAGTTTTTTGACTCACTTGTGTAAACAAAGTGAGTCTATGTTTTAACCCGGTGTTCGGTTGTGTGTGTGTGTGTGTGTGTGTGTGTGTGTGTGTGTGTGTGTGTGTGTCCGTGGTAAACTTTAACATTGATATTTTCTCTGCAAATACTTTGTCAGTTGACACCAAATTTGGCATAAAAATAGGAAAATTCAGTTCTTTCCAGTCATCTTGTTTAAAACAATATTGCACCTCTGGGATGGGCACAAAAAAATAAAAAAAGAAGCCTAATTATATGCAAACTGCATTTGCTGTTATATTTACATTTTTTGTATTCTCTAAACTTGGCACTTTGACCTCTTATTCTGACACAACAACAAGAGGAGTCATTATTATCACTTTTTGTTCAAACAGGAACTTCTTTTGCTAAGCATGGAAGTTTTATTTATTTAAGCAAACGTTTTGGTGCAGATAGTAAAAAAGGGAAATTACTCTGTAATTAATGCTAGGGGACTTAATTTATCAGAAGTGAGTCTTGAAGGCGTTGCCTCTCTTGTTTGTTGTTGTTTTTTGTGTGTGTGTTTTTTACGCCTATATGTTTTAGAGTTGGAAAGTTATTCTCTTAATCAGATTGCTGTAAAGTTAATACTGTGAATAGTATTGTTCCCATTCCTTTCCCTTCCCCTCCCTCTTTTCTCTGACTGACGGATGCCACTGGGTGCTCATCATTCGTTTCCTGTGTCACCATCAGGTTTCAGTCACGCACACATACACAATCATGCAGAGATATAACATTTTACGTGCATGACCATTTTGTTGATTCAACCCGCCATGTAGGCAGCCATGCACCGTTTTCTGGGGGAGTGGGGGTGTATGCTGAGTAAGTTATTGTTTCCATAACCCACCGGACACTGACATGGATTACAAGGTCTCTAACGTGCGTATCTGATCTTCTGCGTGCGTATACATACGAAAGAGGTTCAGGCACTAGCAGGTCTGCACAGATGTTGACCTGGGAGATCGGAAAAATCTCCATGCTTTACCCACCAGGCGCCGTCACCGAGATTCGAAACCGGGACCCTCAGATTGGAAGTCCAAGGCTTTAACCACTCGGCCATTACGCCCGGCGGCATGGCATTGATATGTGTGTTGCGGTACCCCTCAGTACTGATAGTGAGTAGTTTTACGCGACGATGAGCTCCAGCAGAAGCGATGGTAGAAGCACCAGGTTCAGGGCTTGAAGCGCCACATCTGATAGCTGCAGCAGCATTCAGTGGCAAAGCGTGCGTGGATAATAATAATAATAATAATAGATACTTATATAGCACACTATCCAGAAATCTGCTCTAGGTACTTTACAAAAACGCTTTTGTTAACATAAAACATTATATCTATGTTACATACACACACCAAAATGTGACTGCACACACACACACACACACACACACACACACACACACACACAGATCCACACACACACACACTGCATGCATACATTTTAACATACATGTGTACCTAACAGCTACCCGAACACATACGCACACATAGGCAGGCACAAACTTACATAAACACACGCACACACAATACACATTCATATACATGCATGTAGTTATGTACACATACATATGTATACACACATAGTCAAGCACAGCTAACGCAAGGGAAGTGGATCTGCCACAATTGAGCTTATTGCTGAGGGAAAAGGTGAGTTTTGAGACGAGATTTAAAAGATGCGAGGGAATCAGAATGACGGAGGTTATCAGGGAGCTTGTTCCACGTCTTTGGGTGAGTTATATCAGACAGAATTTAACAGAAACAGGGTGTGACTGTCGTTTGGGATGCTCAAATCTTCTTGGAGAGGGAATCTTTCTGCAAGATTGTCAATACTGCTTTGAGATATAGAGACATGCTCCAGAGGCGAGTAGTAAAGGTTTGTTTTATCGAAATTTCAAACGTGGATTTGGTAGAGAAAAATATATAAGTCGAATGCCTGATAATTACGTTATCAGCTTCTACAGATTTCGAAGTAGTAATCATAAGCTGGAAATAGAAACAGGGAGACACAAAGGCATACCACGAGAGTTACGGCTTTGTAAGGTTTGTAACATGTCTGTGATTGGGGATGAGTTTCATTTCATAATGGAATGTCCCAGTTATGATCAGTTACGAAATAGATATTTTCCTAAAAAATATTTGTCTCCAAAATCGGTTTTTGATTTTTGTAATATGCTCAAAGGAGGCAAAAAAGTCATGTGTGTGTGTGTGTGTGTGTGTGTGTGTGTGTGCGCGCGCGCGCGCGTGTATGTGTGTGTGTGTGTGTATGTGCGTGCGTGTGTGTGTGTGTGTGTGTGTGTGTGTGTGTGTGTGTGTGTGTGTGTGTATGTGCGCGCGCGCGGGCGCGTGTGTGTGTGTGTGTGTGTGTATGTGTGTGTGTCTCTGTGTGTGTGTGTGTATGTGTGTGTGTGTGTGTGTGTGTGTGTGTGTGTGTGTGTGTGTGTGTGTGTGCAGGCTGAGATGTGCAAACGCGGGGAGATGTCTGTTTGATCTCCAGCCTCCACTGACCAGTTTTCGCAGCAGTCTGGTGCTCTTGGGTCAGAAGCCTGGTAAGATCGTAGTCCGCAGCTTACTCAGGAAACCACGCTGGGTATGACATGATTCAGTTCTTTGACCGTTTTATTGACTGACTGACTGACTGACTGACTGGCTGGCTGACTGGCTGACTGCTTGACTGATTGGATCGGCTG
>NC_134891.1:2739959-2744959 GCF_041734735.1 Babylonia areolata | reverse complement strand
ATCCAAGGGAGGGAATTCCCTCCTTTGCTTCCGATAGTGGGGAATGTTACTCTCCCCTGGATCTCTCGCGGGGAAGGTCTGAGGACTCCGAGTACACTGCCCTTGATCTTTCTGACGTGGAGAAGAGTGACGTGGAGGCATCACGTGACTACCTGGAGGTGGTCCCTGACTACGTGCTGGCGGCACCTGTGAAATGAAGTCCGCGCGGCAGCACTCCTTTTTCAGTGTAATATGTAAATTAACTTTTCATTTATTTACTGGTTCTTCTTCTTCTTCTTCTTCTTCTTCTTCTTCTTCTCACCATCACCATCTTCCCCCTCCTCCTCCTCTTCTTCTTCTTCTCCACCATCACCTTCTTCTTCTTCTTCTCCTCCTTCTTCTTCTTCTCCACCATCACCATCTTCCCTCTCCTCCTCTTCTTCTTCTTCTCCACCATCACCTTCTTCTTCTTCTTCTCCTCCTTCTTCTTCTTCTCTTCCTTCTTCTTCTTCTCCACGATCACCATCTTCCTCTTCCTCTTCTTCTTCTTCTTCTTCTTCTTCTTCTTCTTCTTCTCCACCATCACCTTCTTCTTCTTCTTCTTCTTTTTCTGTCCCATAATACGAAGAACGTAGGGCACCACTGGTGACCGTGCTTTCATGATCAATGTACATGACGTTCGGCCAACGAACTGGTTCGGCTCAGAATTCCATCCACCTTGACTTCAACGTAACGCATTTCGTGACTGGCCTAACTCCTCAAAGCTTCAGACACCACTGGATGAGACGTCATAATGTTAACCTCCACTTAAGTATTTTTGTTTGGTTGGTTTTTTGTTGTTGTGTGGGGAACAGGCGGTGGGAGGAGGGGGGGGGGGTACTTAGTTTGTTAATAGAACCCCGGTGGGTCGTCGGCTGAACAATTAACGCTGATTTTTCTTGATTTGGAGAGCCATCACGCCTCAGAACTAGCAACCAGTTTCAGTTTCAGTAGCTCAAGGAGGCGTCACTGCGTTCGGACACATCCATATACGCTACACCACATCTGCCAAGCAGATGCCTGACCAGCAGCGTAACCCAACGCAAAAGACAAATAGTAAAGAGTGGTAACTCTCTCCATTACACCAGGTACACAACTTGTGATGCTTACGCTACCGATTCAGCTAGCACACAGGTAAATAAAAGGTACATTGGAACAAACCCAGACACTTCCTCAAAAAGGAAGCACCGGGCCTGTCCTCTTTACTATTTGTTAATCATATCGTCTCCTGGCCTCTTTATTTGTTAATTTCCAGCAAAAGACAGTATGGATTCGGAAGAGAACGTAACATCAACATAGGGCATGTCTGTGCCGCACTTTTTGCTGGAGAAGGTGAACAGAACTTGTTCTGTGTGGACTCCACTGCTGGTTATTTGACGTTTCTGTACTATATCATATCATATCATATTGTACACACACACACACACACACACACACACACACACACACACACACACACACACACACACACACACACACACACACACACACACACACACACACACACACACACACACACACACTACACCAGTATATCTTTATTTGTTCTTTTTTTTACTCGATAGTTCATTTCCAGCTCCTTTCACAATCTACTCCCATCTTTGAAATATATATTTTGCTATCTGCTCTGTTTTATCGCTTTACTTACAAGAATAGAAGGTGTGCATTCTTTATATTCGCGTGCTCTTTTGTCATATGCCCATTTATATGTTTTATGTTGCTCTTATTGTTGTTGTTGTTGTTGTTATTGTTGTGACTGCTGGAATCATTGTTGAGCCGCTGTTGTTGTTTTGATGTTGCTGTCGGATTTAAAGTAAAATAAACAACTATTATATCATAATCAAGTTCGCTTTTTTATGTTGCTGTTGTAATTGTTCGCTTTTTGTAACAATTGAAAATACTCGTTGTCTATTTTCCTGGAAGTCTTGTACACGTGACAGATTAACATTTTACTGGGGTTTTTTGGTTGTTTTGTATGTGTGTGTGTGTGTGTGTGTGTGTGTGCGCGCACGTGTGTGTGTGTGTGTGTGTGTGTGTGTGTGTGTGTGTGTGTGTGTGTGTGTGTGTGTGTGTGTGTGAAAGAAAAACCTGTCTTTGTACATTATTTCAAAATGGATTCATAATAATGTGATACAGAATCACTGGCAGAGCGATAGTTTTTTGCGATGATATAACAAAAGACGACTTCTGAAAAAAAAAAACACAACAAAAAAGATAATGAAAAATACATCTCTTAGGTCGTGAAGTGATGTGAAGCAAAGTTGTAATTAATTGAATGAAGGTGATACAAAATGAAATGATGTGATTAATAAATGGAAAATTGAGAAAGTACATTTACGTTTCTGCCTTCATTTTTGTCTCTGATTATGTGTGCGTGTGCATGTGTGTGTGAGAGAGAGAGAGAGAGAGAGAGAGAGAGAGAGAGAGAGAGAAGGAGAGAGAGACAGAGACAGAGGGAGCGGCCTCCAGTCCTTAGTGCTGACTTCAAGGGTGTGCCCTCTAACCAGCAAGGGCGATAGGTGTGAAATTACTCACATTGTCAGAGTGCGAAGGTATTTGCCAGTCAACCAGCTCATCTACAAAGCATGAGAGCCCTAAGCACAGCTGTTGGGGAGGAGGATAACACAACCAACGACAACAGTCACCACCTGCAGCAACAGAAATCACGAGGGTGTCTCGCAAGGCGACACACTTCAACTGCTTCCGTCAACAATGGACAGGTACCCCCTGCTGTTTAAACACCTTCTCCCGGTGACTACAGACACCCTGTCTGCAACAAGTGGACCCTCGAAAAACATAACCCTTGGGGCTCTCTCTCTCTTGTGTGGTTCAGTAGAGCTCGATGCAGTCTTTGTTGGACATAGGGTTTGCCTTCTCTCCCTTGGGGGTTGGAATATAAAGTCCGTGGGCGATCGCCAATTAAAAATGAGCAGAGGGATGGGAACAATTGACATGCACTTGTCAAAGGCTTATGGCAGGTCTTGGATGTGCTTCGTCACTTCTAAATGCTTACCATCTCTCTCTCTCTCTCTCTCTCTCTCTCTCTCTCTCTCTCTCTCTCTCTCTCTCTCTCACTCTTCAAAACGAAATGTGCTCTGTCTCCGTGGGTTCAGCTGTCTCTGCCTATCTGCCTGTCTGTATGTCTGTCTCTCAGTTCAATTTGGTTTGACGTCTGTTCACAAAATGTGAAGCGCGTTGGGTTACGCTGCTGGTCAGGCATCTGCTTGGCAGATGTGGTGTAGCGTATATGGTTTTGTCCGAACGCAGTGACGCCTCCTTGAGCTACTGAAACTGAAACTGTGACATTGGACACCCCCACACCCACCCACACCCACACACCCACACCCACACAACCACATACACACCCCCACTTTCCCACCTACCACACACTAAAATACAGCAACAACATTTTAATCAAAGTCTAACAAAATGCGACACTGGACACACACACACACACACACACACACACACACACACACACACACACACCAATCAACCAACCACCCGTTGTCACCCGCAATATAGGTGAGACCCACTTGAGACCGCTTGAGAACCCTGCTCAATGGTCACCAAAGAAATCCCAACTCGGAACGTCCATGAACAACAACGCCCAAGGCCTAAAGTGGCCACTGGCAAAGAGAAGCCACCACTGACCAGTCACAAACACACGTCCTCCGACTTTGAATGGGGACTAATGAAGCCACCATTGGATGTGGACAGACAGCAACGCTCAAGGCATCAACAAAGCCTGTCCCAAACTTCGCCCTTCGGCCACAGTGTCGCCTTTCAACTCACACACACACACACATCCACAAACACACACACACACACACACACACACACACACACACGCACATAGAGAGAGAGAGAGACACACACACACACACACACACACACACACACACACGCACGCACGCACACACACACACACAAACACACACACACACACAAACACACACACACACACACACACACACACACACTCAAAGACACACACACACACACACACGCACACACACTCACACACACACACACACGCACGCACACACACACACACACACACACAGACACACACACACACATATACACAAGCACATTCACACACACACACACACACATAAACACACACACACACACAAACACACGCACACACATACACGCACGCACACACACGCACACACACACACACACACACAAACACACACTCAAACACATACACAAACACACACACACACACACACACACACACACACACACACACACACACACACACACACACAATCACACACACTCAAACACAGACACACACACACACACACAAAGACACACACACACTCATACACACACACACACACACACACACACACCACACACACACACACACACACACACACACACACACACACAGAGAGAGAGAGAGAGAGAGAGAATTATACGTCAGTTTAGAAATAAAGCACAAAGATCCCAGTCTGCTACACAAACAAATGATAATGTTAATGATGACTTTGGCAACAAGCACGAGGAAGACAGTGGGTTTATCAGTCATGCTGATAACAAGACCAGACTCTATCAACAATAACACGAGGAAATCTAGTGGGTTTATCAGTCATGCTGATAACAAAGCCAAACTCTATCAACAATGGCACAATACTGAATGAACTAGAATGTGTGCCCATGAATATACCAGGCAAAATTCTGATTCGAGCTCGCTGTCTGTCCGTCTTTATTTCTTCTGTCTGTCTGTATGTCTGTCTTGCTTCAAAACTGACAGTTTTTCTTTGTTTTCTTTTTCTTCAAATATATCTCATGATTCACTTGACAAGTATGATGGGGTGTGAAAATTGATCAGATTGGAATAATGGGTACTGTCGAAAATCTTTGTTCTTTAGTCACACACACACACACACACACACACACACACACACACACACACACACACACACACACACACATATATATATATATATATATACATATATACT
>NC_134891.1:2709959-2734959 GCF_041734735.1 Babylonia areolata | reverse complement strand
TATCAACAATAACACGAGGAACTCTAGTGGGTTTATCAGTCATGCTGATAACAAAGCCAAACTCTATCAACAATGACACGATACTGAATGAACTAGAATGTGTGCCCATGAATAAACCAGGCAAAATTATGATTCGAGTTCGCTGTCTGTCCGTCTTTATTTCTTCTGTCTGTCTGTATGTCTGTCTTGCTTCAAAACTGACAG
This sequence comes from Babylonia areolata, assembly GCF_041734735.1. NCBI lineage: Eukaryota > Metazoa > Mollusca > Gastropoda > Neogastropoda > Buccinidae > Babylonia > Babylonia areolata. The sequence goes on along the minus strand of NC_134891.1, from coordinate 2,734,755 downwards.
TTTTTCTTTGTTTTGTTTTTCTTCAAATATATGTCATGAATTACTTGACATGTATGATGGGGTGTGAAAATTGATCAGATTGGAATAATGGGTACTGTTGAAAATCTTTGTTCTTTAGTCACACACACACACACACACACACACACACACACACACACACACACACACACACACACACACACACACACACACACACACATACATATATATACATATATACTTCATAGTTTGACTCTCTCTCTTTCTCTCTCTCTCTTTCATTCTTTCAAGGAGAGAGAGAAAGAGATAGAGAATGAATGAATGAATGAATGAATGAATGAATGAATGAATGAATGAATCTTTATTTTCCAACGGTGAAGATATTAGCACTTTGGCCGACTTACACATCTGCCGTTGTTCTAAGAGACACACAAACACGTACGCATATAAATGTAGTTATACTGAATACTTAATACATGTATAATGTACTAGTATAACACAGCGTCAAACTGAGAGACACAACATCACTCACATCTGTACGGAACGGAAGCAAGTAACACACACACGCGCACACACACACACACTAACACACACACACACACACACACACACACACACACACACACACACACACACACACACACACACCAAGGGAAAAACAACAACAAAACCCTAGCATGAATGCTACACATGAATGATTCAAGTGAAATTAACACAGAAAAGTAACGATAAAATTTTAAACACAGATGTAAGAGACATAAAAGGCAGCAAATAAGGCGACGGGTAATAGGGATATGGACAGATAGACACATTATGTGAAAGACAGAGAGAGGGAGAGACAGAGGGGAGAGAGAGACACAGACAGACAGACAGACAGACAGACAGACAGACAGACAGAGATGTAAAGATATGCCAGTGTGGGGAAAAAAGACGAAGAAAAAAAAAAAAAGAGTTGGGTGAGGGTGGTTCACAATTTGTAATACATGTAAGTATACAAAATCGTAGACGTGACCAGACTAGAGTTTAATTTCGTTTGTTTGTGTCCACTGTAAAGAGAAAATCTCTGAAATAATATTATATGGCGTGATACGTTATCAACTGATTGACGCATTTCGACTAGTTTGTAAGGATTGTCAGTGACAATATTATACCAGATTTTCGGTCTGGGTTTGGCACGCATGTACTGTCCAAGTTTCTCTTTGAATGTTGTGGTGGAAAAGGGTTCTTGAGGTGTTTGGGGAGATTGTTCCAGCAGTGCGTGCCGGAATATGCCAAACTCGATTATAAAGGTCTATTCTTGGCTTGGGTAGAGTAAGAGTCGCATTTCGGGAGTTAGGGGTTGCGAGTTTCAAAGCAGACAATGGTTTGGTGTAGATAAGTAGGGCATTTACCGAATATAATTTTATGCATAAGTACGCACTTATTCAATATTAGGTGCTTTGTCAAGGAAAGAGGTGCTGGCAGTTGATGACTGCATGTGTTTCGTAAAACACCATTGAGGTGTTTAACAGCACGTATGTGTACAGAATCTAGTTTTTCATGAGCACTTCGCTGCAGTTGTCCCACACATTTGAAACGTAATTAATTCTAGACATGATGTGAGAATGGAAAAAGAAATAGGAAGCCTCTGGACTGACGACATGTTTTAAACGGGATAATAGGTAAACATTTTTGCAACTGACCTTGATAAAGAACTGATATGTGCCTCCCATTTTAGCTGGTTGTCAATAACGACACCAAGGTGTCGATGTTCTGTAACTTGTTCAATAGCTTGGCCATCGATTGACAAAGTGAGCTGATTTAAGCCACGCTGGTGCTTTTGGCGAGTGGCTACAATCATACTCTTTGTTTTTTCTGGGTTAAGGAGCATATTATTTTCTGTACACCAGTTGGATACTTCGGTTAGGCTGGTTTGTAATCTATCATTAATGTGCTCTGAATTTACTCCATATGTATGAAGAGAAGAGTCATCTGCAAACATGTCGCATGAATATTGCAGATGAGGAGATACATAATGGAAGATCATTGATATAAAGGTTTGAACAATAAGGGGCCAAGCACAGAGCCTTGGGGAATGCCCATTTTAGTTATTCCCACATTCGAAAAGGTCCCGTTTACTAATACACTCTGCTTTCTTTCTTTTAAGTTTGACTCAAAAAAAATAACAGAATTTGTATCAAGCTGATGAACCCGTAGCTTTTCAAGAAGTATTCGATGATTAACGAGATCAAATGCTTTCTTCAAATCTATAAATACAATTCCGTTGATTTTTTTTGTCATTTATAGCTGTGAGCAGTTTATCTAAGAGACTGGTGAGGGCTGTCTGACAGGAGTGTTTTGGGCGAAACCCTGACTGATTTGATGAAGCAAGTTGTGCCGGTCAAGATATTGCAAAAGGTGCTTGTGTACGTGTTTTTCAAGTGGTTTAGAAAGCGATGATAGTATTGATATTGGTCGGTAATCGTTCAGGTCAGAGGGATTTTTTACTTTAGATAGTGGTATGATTTTGGCAGTTTTGAACATAGTTGGAAAAACACTTTTTGAAATACTGAGGTTATAAATATAATTATGTCAGATGATGCACTGTATATGGCAGTGATAGAAGCAGAATTTTATTGCTGAGTCCGTCACAGCCATGTGTGTTTTTTTGTCCAAGGTTGGATATGTATTTACCGACCTCATAAACAGTTAGTTGTGGAATGTGAAATGTATCTTGTTGGCTGAGCCTGTCTGAACAAAATGATTTTAGACTGACTGGACATTCATACTGATCTGAGTTTTGTTTCAGACGATCAGTCAAACTTTCCGCGATGGATAAGAAGTGGTTGTTAAAGTCTGTTGCTGTGAAACAATCATATTTCAATGATTTTCCAGGAAATGACTTATTGGTCAGTGCATTGAGAGCTTTCCATATAGATGAAGTATTGTCTGATTCTGACGTCGTTATCCTGTTAAAATATGTCTTTTTGGGCCTGACGGACTAAGAACTTTACGTGTTTTCTTTGTTGCTTAAACGCGTAATAGTTCTTTTCTTTCTTAAGTTTATCTCTAATTTTAATTGCTATTGATATGATGACAGTAAACCAAGGAAGTGTTGATGAATTTCCTACCCGTTTTCTTCTAACTGGGGCATGCTGTCATAAACAGATAAAAAGATTCTATGAAATGCCGCGACCGCTTCATCTGGATCGTTAGATTCATAAATTTCCTTAAATGAGCATTCGCTAAGATCATAGAGAAAATCAACTTCCTTAAAGTGCTTATACGATCGATACGTGATGGTGGAGTGGGTTCTAGTTCTAGCTGTTGGTATCTTACAGGCAACTGTACACTGTATAGCGAAGTGGTCACTGATACTGGTCTGGTGTACCTGAGCACTTACGACTCTGTCTGGATTATTAACATAGATGTGGTCAATCAGAGTTGAGCTGGATGACGTAACTCGCGTTGCTGATTGTATTACTTGGTGCAAATTAAATAGAGATATGGTAGAATCCCATGCCGGATGAGGTTTTTGAAAATCTATATTAAAGTCACCAAGAATGATAATGTCCCTGCCGCGAGCAAAATCCTGTACTTTGTCCATCATGATGACAAAATCATCATACCAACCAAAATTGCTGGATGGGTTTCTATAAATGAATCCTAGTATAACTGGGCATTTTGCTACTTTCACCTCCAGCCAGATGCTTTCTACATTTACAGACTCTAAATCAAATCGTCTATTAGTAAAAGCTTTCATAGTGTCGTGGACATACACAGCTATTCCGGTGTGTCCGGAATGAGTGGCATCTCTTCTGAACAATGAATAGTTTGGAATCGCAATTACATCATCGTCTACAGCTGGGGACAGTCTAGACTCTGTTATTCCGAAAATGTGACAAATTCTAGTCTGGTCAAGGAAGACATTCACATCAGTCGCTTTGTTCTCAAGATGGTAGACATTCAAATGACCCACAGTGAGATCATGAGTTTGCATTTTTGACATGAATAATGTAGGTCTACACTTCAATTAACAATTAAACTTCTTAAAATAGGTGAAGCAGACAATAGTTTCACAAAACACTTCAGGACAATTCAGGGCAAAATTAATGAAAAGAAAAATAAGAAAAGCAAACACAGAATAAAAAAATAAATCAATGCACACACACACATACACACACCCACCCACACACAATTTGTTTATATGCAAGTGCTAAGAAAAAAAAGAAAAAAAAATGAATCGCAAGGTTCACACGAAATGTTTACGAAGAAGTAAAAGAAAAAAAAAGTCGCTGGATGAAAAACATAAACACACGAAATTGCAAAAAAGAAAACACACACACATAAAAAAAACCTCCAATAAAACAAGAACAATCCAAGTCAAGAACAGGAGGGTGGGGGACACAAAACTGAATCAGGGCAGAAGTTGACACTAGTATGTCACAACGGTCATCCACAGTAAGCCAGGGGAAAAAAGAAGATGGGAAAACGAAGTTTGATTTTCTAGAGTGGGTCCCTCAGTACAGTTAAGGAGAGACTGAAGGGTAGAGGCGCTGCATGTGATGAAGCCAGGGGTTGAAGGGCATAGCGGGGAAGGGAGGGAAAGGCCAAAAGGGGGGAAACATGGGCATTGGCTGGCTGGGTTTGTTGTTATAATGCGGCATGGGTGGTATTGCTAAGTGGGGGGCACACGTTGTTTGATTGACTGGTATTTGACCACTATTTTTTGACTGGTCAAACGACTTTTGCTCGTTTTTTTGTTGTCCAATCTGACTGTCCTGTTCAGCGTGCTCAGAGCTCGCCGATGGTGCAGACTGGATTGGCCCGCACTGCGTCACTTGAGCGTCTTGTGTTCTGGATGGTGGAGGTTGTAGACGGTCGGCCCGGTGACCAGCCATTGTCTCTTGAGCCACGCGGCCCTCGCAAAGTGCCGGGCCTGCTCTGCCGTCACTGAACCGTGAAGGACGGTTTGTGCGGAGAGCGAGAAACTGACTGACTTGACGTAGCCATAGCGACAGACCCCTTGCGGACAGATGGGTGCCGTCAGTTGTGAAATAAGGTTTCACCATTTGGGAATTTGTGTCAACAAATTTGTTTTCAAACAGAAAAGTGACTCCCTTGTCTGCGCATACCGCATGCAGTTCATTATTTAGTAGGTTAATGAATCGCAAGGGAGCTGATTTTCTGGGAAGGAGCGCGGAGACAGCTATTTTGGCTGCAGGAAAAACCCTTTTGAACTGAGTCAGGAGGTCACTAAAGTCACGCTTCAGTGTGTCAGTGGTGTAGTGTTTGTGTATGTCATTACCCCCCACTTGCAATACACCCGCTTTGTGTCTTCCCGCACTGGACTGTCTTGGAGAGCAGCAGTGACATCAGTCACTTTAGCCTCCGGCATTGTGCGGACATGAGTGCGCCCTGTTCTGTCCAGCCTCTGTCTGTCGATGGACTGCAGGTTCGAATCCCCAATAAGAAAGTTAATAAGTTTTCCTTGGGCGGGGAAGTGTAGCTTGTACTTTGGGGGAGGGTCACTTTTGTTGTTGATTTTTAGTTTATTGTCTGATGTAGACCTTTCTGTGATGTCCGTTGTGACTGTACCAGTGTCAGCGACAGGTGGAGACACAGTAACAACCTGGCAATCATCTGTATTATCTGCATCACTTGTGTTAGCCATATAAACATCAGCACATACTTTTGGCTTGATTGCCTTTCACGGGGTACAATCAGATTGCTCTTCACTGGATGAACTTTTAGTTGTCATTCCTCTGCAGTCACTCTTTGATTTAACTATGTGTTTTTGGCGGTCTGATATGCTATTAATCAAATTGGTTTGGCCTTTAAGTAGACCGCGCAAGACATTACATTCTTCTTGCAGACTGTCAATTTTTTGCTGCATTGTCTGCGTTATTATTTTCAGCTTGTGGTCAATGTGGGATTTGATGTCTGCATCTAGGTCCTTGATGCATGACTGCACATTGGTTCACTTACAAACTGCAGACACTGCACACACACACTGTCATCTGTATTCACCAAGACTTTGGTGTCAGTGGGATCACTGACATCGGGGGTATTATTGTCACCTTGGAGTGTCGGGGTGACCTCTGGATCAGTGTCAATTCCACCTTCCGTTGGCGATGACAGTGGTGACTGTGACACACACACTGACGGAGATTCAGTGCTGGGTGTGTCTGGAGACTGGTCAGCAGTGTCCTCATGTGTGGGGGCAGAGGGGTGGCTGTCCACGCAGGGGGTTGTTGTGCCAGAGTCTGCCTGCTGCACCTCAGCATCCTGATGCTGGTCACTGTCAGTCGGGGGGTGGGGGGGGACAGTCTGGAGACTGGTCAGCAGTGTCCTCCTGTGTGGGGGCAGAGGGTGGCTGTCCACGCAGGGGGTTGTTGTGCCAGTGTCTGCATCCTGATGCTGGTCACTGTCAGTCAGGGGGTGGGGGGGACAGTCAGGGGTCTGGGGGTCCAGGTGGCTGTCGTCCAATGAAGTGACAGCACGGACACACACTGGAACAGGTAGGATGTCAGTGCTGTCACCAGATGTAGACATGGGGCTGTCTGTCGTGGAGTTGGTGTTGGTGTCACTGACAGCTGGTCCGAGGTTAGTGGGTGTGCTGTCAGTGACTGACAGTGAGCGTTGATCATTACCGTCCTCTGAAGACTCACTGTCTCCAATTGGCAGCAGTGCCGGAGGGACGGCGCTGGGTGCATCGTCAACAATCATGGTTGAGTCCTGAAGTTTGCTGACGATGGAACACAGCACTTCAAACTCACACCTGGCCCATGCCTGACACTGGTTGCCCTGTATCAGACATGAGCCAGCACCCTTTTTCCGTGTTGTCTTTTTAAGAAAGTACAAAGTTATTGTAATGCATTTTTCGTCATTGTTTCTGTATACTTGTACAAACGTTTTCGCTAAATTATGCTGAGAAGGCTCAGCACAGTTGAGTGGGAGATAGACACACACACACACACACACACACACAACACACACACAAACAAACATACACACACGTTTGTGCTCTTATGATTTATTCAAATTATGTGCAAGAGGTGGTGTATTTGTAAACATCTGAAAACTCACGTGTCCTTGACATCCGTTAGTGTTAAGAAATTTCATTTACCACTGATTAAAAGAAGAGAGACAAAAGACAAAAAACAAAAACAAAACCAAAACAACAACAACAACAACAACACACACACACACACACACACACACACACACAACGAAGAAGAAGAAAAAACATGATACTACACAGATAATAGTGCTACAGAATTTAAGTGTGAATGAATACCATCACAATTAAACATAGCACAGATGTATTTTTTACTGGCCGAAATGAAAAAGATAAAACGACAAATATTTCCTTTTTGTTTCCAAACGAAGCAGTCCAAACTGCAGAAACTCCACAGGTGATGGTAACATTACCAACACAATGTTATCGGATGACACTTCCACACACAAATGCTACAACAGCTTTGCTGCGGATTTTATTCCTTGTCAGTTTGTGTTCACCCATGCGAATACAGCCACACGCACCCCTCACTCCTCTTCCCACACACACTCACACTGAGTGGTGGCCTCATGGTAACTTGTCCACCAGGGAAGCCAGAGAATCAGAGTGCATAGGTTTGAATCTCACACTCAGTTGCATTTTCATCTCCTCCACTACGCTTTGAGTTGTGATCATCATTCGGATAAAACGATATATCCATGTGTGACATGCAATTAGCTCACGTCATAGTACCCACGGCTTAACGGGTTCCACGTACCTGGCAAAATTCTGTTGTAATATCCACTTTGATATGAAAAAAAATATGCTGGAAGACAGGAAAAAAAGAAAAGGTAAAAAGAAGGTGGTTCACTGTAGTGACACGTTTTCCATGGGGAGAGCAGCCCAAATTTCACATAGGAAAATCTGTTATGTCAAAGAGTGATACAATACGATAAATACACTACAATTCAACAGAATACAATACAACACACACACACACACACACACACACACACACACACACACACACACACACACACACACAAACATGCACACACGCACACGCACATACACACACACACACACACACACACACACACACACACACACACACACTCAAACACACACACACACACACACACACACACACACACACACACACACACACACACAGAGAGAGAATTATACGTCAGTTTAGAAATAAAGCACAAAGATCCCAGTCTGCTACACAAACAAATGATAATGTTAATGAAACTTTGGCAACAAGCCCGAGGAAGACAGTGGGTTTATCAGTCATGCTGATAACAAGACCAGACTCTATCAACAATAACACGAGGAAATCTAGTGGGTTTATCAGTCATGCTGATAACAAAGCCAAACTCTATCAACAATGGCACAATACTGAATGAACTAGAATGTGTGCCCATGAATAAACCAGGCAAAATTCTGATTCGAGTTCGCTGTCTGTCCGTCTTTATTTCTTCTGTCTGTCTGTATGTCTGTCTTGCTTCAAAACTGACAGTTTTTCTTTGTTTTCTTTTTCTTCAAATATATCTCATGATTTACTTGACATGTATGATGGGGTGTGAAAATTCATCAGATTGGAATAATGGGTACTGTCGAAAATCTTTGTTCTTTAGTCACACACACACACACACACACACACACACACACACACACACACGCGCGCACACACACACACACACACACACACACACACACGCACACACACACACACACACATATATATATACATATATACTCCATAGTTTGACTCTCTCTTTCTCTCTCTCTCTTTCACTCTTTCAAGGAGAGAGAGAAAGAGATAGAGAGAAAGAAAGAAAGAGAGAGAGAGAGACTGGGTGTGTGGGGAGAGAGGGGGAGAATGACAAAGGAAAAAACAGGGGAAATGTGGGGAGGGAGACAAAGTCAGTGAGAAGGAGAGGTAAACAGAGAAAGAAAGAGACAGAAACAGAAACAAAACTAAAGAATACATTTCTAAACAACAATGATTTTATACATTTCTGACAATTCCGATCTGATCAATTCTAACACTCCAACATACATGAAAGTAAATCATGATATGTATTTGTTAGCTTTAAAGCAAGAGAGAGAGAGAGAGAGAGAGAGAGAGAGAGAGAGAGAGAAGGTAAACAAGGGAGCGATCACATGTGTACACAACAGATAAGCAAGATAGTGGGGGAGGGAGGGGAGGGGGCGGGGCCTAGAGAGACAGAGGTTGAGCTGTGGATGGAAAGCAAACAGGTAGGCATTCACCGTCGAGCAAATGACAAAGGCACATCTACCTATCATTGGCAGGGCAAAAGCAGCTGAGCGGCAAAAGCATACAGGTTTGATTGGTCATAGGCAGGTACTGTTTATACACACAGGGGCCCTTCTCACTTTTCAGCCAATCACAGCAGAGGAAGCAAGACACCACGTGGGAAACAGTGACCAGTTGTTCATCTTGCCTGCCTATAAAAAGACTGACACACGACTGGTCAGTTCATCTCTGCTTCCGAGTTACTCACTATTCAGTCGGAAGGGTGTTTTGAATCAACCACAGTTTACTGTCACTGACTCCTCCTGTGCCAGTATTTCATCTCTGCAACAGCTAACGCAATGGGTGGAAAAACAAAGGCAAAGCAAGTCGCCAAGAGGGAGAAGAAACAGCAGAGGCGGCAGACCCAGGAGCGTGTCGGCATCATGCGCCAAGCATTTGACTTCTTGCCGTGGACGCACCCGTTCTGGTTTAACGTTCTGCCATACCTGTCCACCCGGGATAAGCTGACCCTGCGGTGTGTCAACACTCACACACGGAGCGTTATGGATGCCGACTTCAAGAAGGCTTTCACCATCACATTGAAAACGGGCATGTCTACCACCATACTGCCAACTTTCGTGGGTGGAAACTGCTGTGCCCAGCACCTCAGGGCACCGGAATACCAGGCGGCGCAAGAAGTCATCAACTGCCTGAGAAACTGCGCCCACAGTTTGGTGTCAGTGGACCTGTCCTTTGCACTGTTCACCAACGTGAAGACATCTGTGGAGACACTGGTGAGGAACTGCAAACAGCTGAAGTCTGTGTCCCTGCGGAGTCTGCGGGAAGATGTGCACGTGAGTGGCCACACACTCCACCCTGCTGCAGAGTCGCCGTTCATTGCCTTGGTCTTCCACCCGCTTCCTGCCCTGGAGTTTCTGGACATCTGCGGGGAACGGGTCTGCTGGAATGTCACCTCCTATCATGGACGCACTCCTCATGCGTCACCCAAGGCTTCACACGCTATATATGGATTCGGGGGCAGTTGACGCCAGATTCTACCTGCCCTTAATGAAGATGGCGATGTTTGATCCCCAGCTAATGACAGAACACCTTCCTGTCAATAGGGGTCTAATCAGAGACCAGCATGACCTCGAAGAAGTGATGGATATATGGCTGCAGTCTTCGCTGAAAGAGCTAATTCTCTGTCGCGCCGGCCACGGAGTTTCTGGCAAGTGGCTGGAGCGTTCTGAGTGGTGCTGGTCCCCAGGCTGTGGTGACGGGGACTCGTGCTGTTGGAGAGCCCATCACCTGGGTCCCAACCCTGTGCTGGTTGTCCTTAAGTGTAAGAAACAGTCGGCAACCGAAGACGGACCTGCAGCATCTTCATCCTTCACGCCAGTGATCACACACACGGACTGCTGGCACGGGTTCTACCCCTACACATCACTGGAACCCTTGGAGCAGCAGGGGGTTCGTCTCAAAAGATCCAGCTGCCCTGCCGGCCAATGCAACCACCTGCTCTCTTCAATGACGGACATGTGATTCTTTGTGGGGTTTTTTTTTCTGTTTGAGAATATTCATTGGAATTTTGTTCCTGTGAGAATCGTTTGAATATGAGAGTGAGGTGTGTAAATTTGTAAATGAATAAAGAACTGCGTGTTTCTACACCTGTGTGTGTCTATGATGTTCACGTGTGTATGAGTGAGAACATTTGCTTGATCCTTTCTCTCTTTCTGTCTATCATTTTCTCTATCTTTCTCTTTTGTTCTCTCTCTCTCTTTTCGTTCCATCTCTTTTTCTTTCTTTCTCTCTTCCGCTTTCTCTCTTTCATTTTTCTCTTACTTTCTTTCTTTCTGTCTCTCTCTCTCATTTTCTTTCTCTGGCTTGTGTACATGCACACTTGCAAACTCCTCCTCTTCACTAAAATTGACACACACAGACACGTTACACACACACCACACACACACACACACACACACACACACACATACACACACAGACACATATACACACACCACACACACCACACACACACACACACACACACACACACACACACACACACACACACACACACACCCACGTTACAAACACACAAACACTTGTGCATGCATGCACGCACACAGACACAAACAATTGTCACACACACATATACAGGGGTTACACATAAACACACAGACACACACACACACACACACACACACACACACACACACATATATATATACACACACACACACACACACACACACACACACACACACACACACGTGCACAGGTTACACACGCAACGCAAACACACACAGAGATTACACACACATATGCACACACACACAAACACACACACACGTTACACATACACAAACGCGCGTGCACGCACACAGATACACACAATTGTCTCACATACACACACATATAGAGGGGTTACACATAAACACACAGACACACATACACACAGACACACACACACATACACACACACACACACACACACACACACACACACACACACACACACACACACACACACACACACACACACACACACACACACACACACAACACACACAAACAAACATACACACACTCACACACGTTTGTGCTCTTATGATTTATTCAAATTATGTGCAAGAGGTGGTGTATTTGTAAACACCTGAAAACTCACGTGTCTTTGACATCTGTTAGTGATAAGAAATTTCATTTACCACTGATTAAAAGAAGAGAGACAAAAGACAAAAAAACAAAAACAAAACCAAAACAACAACAACAACAACAACACACACACACACACACACACACACACACACACACACACACACACAACGAAGAAGAAGAAAAAACATGATACTACACAGATAATAGTGCTACAGAATGTAAGTGTGAATGAATACCATCACAATTAAACATAGCACATATGTATTTTTTCACTGGCCGAAATGAAAAAGATAAAACGACAAATATTTCCTTTTTGTTTCCAAACGAAGCAGTCCAAACTGCAGAAACTCCACTGGTGATGGTAACATTACCAACACAATGTTATCGGATGACACTTCCACACACAAATGCTACTACAGCTTTCCTGCGGATTTTATTCCTTGTCAGTTTGTGTTCACCCATGTGAACACAGCCACACGCACCCCTCACTCCTCTTCCCATCAACACACAGGGGACAGTGGGTCTTTAACTCCCCACAGTCAGTAACATCAACACACAGGGAACAGTGGGTCTTTAACTCCCCACAGTCAGTAACATCAACACACAGGGAACAGTGGGTCTTTAACTCCCCACAGTCAGTGACATCAACACACATAGGACAGTGGGTCTTTAACTCCCCACAGTCAGTAACATCAACACACATAGAACAGTGGGTCTTTTACTCCCCACAGTCAGTAACATCAACACACAGGGAACAGTGGGTCTTTAACTCCCCACAGTCAGTGACATCAACACACATAGAACAGTGGGTCTTTAACTCCCCACAGTCAGTGACATCAACACACAGGGGACAGTGGGTCTTTAACTCCCCACAGTCAGTAACATCAACACACATAGAACAGTGGGTCTTTAACTCCCCACAGTCAGTAACATCAACACACAGGGAACAGTGGGTCTTTAACTCCCCACAGTCAGTGACATCAACACACACAGAACAGTGGGTCTTTAACTCCCCACAGTCAGTGACATCAACACACATAGAACAGTGGGTCTTTAACTCCCCACAGTCAGTGACATCAACACACAGGGACAGTGGGTCTTTAACTCCCCACAGTCAGTGACATCAACACACATAGAACAGTGGGTCTTTAACTCCTCACAGTCAGTGACATCAACACACAGGGACAGTGGGTCTTTAACTCCCCACAGTCAGTGACATCAACACACAGGGGACAGTGGGTCTTTAACTCCCCACAGTCAGTGACATCAACACACAGAGAACAGTGGGTCTTTAACTCCTCACAGTCAGTGACATCAACACACAGGAGACAGTGGGTCTTTAACTCCCCACAGTCAGTGACATCAACACACATAGAACAGTGGGTCTTTAACTCCTCACAGTCAGTGACATCAACACACAGGAGACAGTGGGTCTTTAACTCCCCACAGTCAGTGACATCAACACACAGGAGACAGTGGGTCTTTAACTCCCCACAGTCAGTGACATCAACACACAGAGAACAGTGGGTCTTTAACTCCCCACAGTCAGTGACATCAACACACAGGAGACAGTGGGTCTTTAACTCCCCACAGTCAGTGACATCAACACACAGGAGACAGTGGGTCTTTAACTCCCCACAGTCAGTGACATCAACACACAGGGGACAGTGGGTCTTTAACTCCCCACAGTCAGTGACATCAACACACATAGAACAGTGGGTCTTTAACTCCCCACAGTCAGTGACATCAACACACAGGGGACAGTGGGTCTTTAACTCCCCACAGTCAGTGACATCAACACATAGGAGAAAGCAGGGATGGAGGTGTGTGCAGACCTGATCACTCGTGTGTTCTGTCCTGTTGTTCTTCAGGCCGGAGTGGATTCCTGGATGGATCAGTCGGTTGACCACTCAGCTCCACACACAGAGTTGTGGGTTCCAGTCCCGGGCATCCATTCTCAGCACTTCAGCCCACTGCAGACCGCCCCCTCCCGCCCCTGCCCCCCACCCGGACAGACATCCAGGTCTCACCCCCATGAACGACACAACCGTCAGCGAACCAGGCCCCCAGCTGTGGACAAGCTGACCGCTAGTTGACGGACGCAATAGCCGAGTGGTTAAAGCGTTGGACTTTCAGTCTGAGGGTGTAGTGACTGACTGAAACGTTGCAAAGCTTGCGGTTGAGCATGTCTTTGTAAAGGGTGTAAAAGGTTGTGGATTTGTATGGAAAGTAACAGAGGAGATTAGTTTAATTGCTGCCTGTTCACCAACCACAAACTGTACATGTATTTTGAATTAAGGCCTACTACGGCCGATTTTCGTCTCTCTCTCTCTCTCTCTCTCTCTCTCTCTCTCTCTCTCTCTCTCTCTCTCTCTCTTTTATTGTGTCTGGTAATGAATTATAGTTGACATATGATCATCCGACGGTTGATCCTTGATGTTGTGTGTTTGCTTTAATGATCTCAAGTCACATGGAATAACCTGTTCGTGGTGGTATTGGTTAAAAGGAATGTTGATTATTTTTTTGCATGTTGTAAAAAAAATATAGCGCTGTCATGGATTTCAAATTTGAACCGTAAACCATCCAATATAGCGCTGTCATGGATTTCAAATTTGAACAGTAAACCATCCACACTACTTTTTCGGTGATTGTTTTTCTCATGTGCAGTCGTGTACATGCCTGTGTGTTTGCGCGTGCGCGCGCGTATGTATGTGTGTGTGTGTGTGTGTGTGTGTGTGTGTGTGTGTGTGTGAAAGAAATACCTATCTTTGCACATTATTTCAAAATGGATTCATAATAATGAGATACAGAATCACTAGCAAAGTGATACTTTTTTTTTGCGATAATATAACTAAAGACGAATTCTAAAAAAAACAACAACCAAAAAACACAACAAAAAACATGATGAAAAATACATCTCTTAGGTCGTGAAGTGATGTGAAGCGAAGTTGTAATTAACAGAATGAAGGTGATACGAATTGAAATGATGTGATTAATAAATGGAAAATTAAGAAAGTACATTTACGTTTCTGCCTTCATTTTGGTCTCTGATGGTGTGTGTGTGTGTGTGTGTGTGTGTGTGTGTGTGTGTGTGTGTGTGTGTGTGTGTGTGTGTGTGTGTGACAGAGACAGAGACACAGAGACAGACACAGAGAGAGAATGCATGCTACTGATTGATTACTTAAACTGAATGTTCTCAGTACACCCCACACCCACCACTTCTCTCTCTCTTTCTCTGTCTGTCTCTCTCTCTGTCTCTCTCTCAGGATCTCTAACTCACCCTGACTTGAGCACCCCCCCACGCCCCCTCCCCCCCCCACCCCCCTCCGCACCCCACCCACACACACATACACCCACCTACACACTACACACTACACCCTTCCACTCCCCCCTCCCCCCTCCCCGCAGTATACTGTGTCGCCAGAGGAAAGCGTTCAGCACGGTACAGTACTTGTGACTGACTGCTGCCGCGCCGATGCTGATCGGTAAGTAGGTCACTGCGGCAGACAACTGATTCTGAACAGAAAGCTAGGAACAGAGCTCTTTGGGGTCAAAAGGAAACAAACATTTTCAATTTCATGTATTTTATACTAAATTGGTAGAAGACGCAAATCCGCTTTTATGAATGCTTTCCAGTTTTTTACCATTCATGACATATCATAAAGCATGAAATCGGTATTATAGCAACTGCAAAGGTGAATTTACGAAGGCAGCAAGGGATCATTTAGTTCGTAAGTACAATTTTGTTGATAATTTACGCAATGCATAACTACCTTGGATATACTCCATGCTGTGCTTATTAACATGTAGAATATAAATATCTAGATATGTGTTAACCCGGTTCGGCTTCAATGAACATTATCGGCACTCTGTCCAGACAATAAATTCGGAAATGTATGGAGAGCAGATGATATCATGTCTTGATGTGAAAAGAACGGTATGAAATACTTTTTTTTTTTTAATGAACCAGTATTTACAACTGTGACTCACGAGCCATGGCGCAGTAGACGTCGATTTAGCACACACACACACACACACACACACACACACACACACACACAGATAGAAAGAGTGCGTATGTGTGTGCACGCACATGCACATGTGTGTATGTGTGAGTGTGTGTGCGGGTGCGTGCGTGTGTACATGTGTGTGTGTGTGTGTGTGTGTGTGTGTGTGTGTGTGTGTGATCCTTTCGATTTAATGTCTTTCCACTTTGAATGTATGGATGCGTGCACATGTGTGTGTGCATCTGTGTGCATGTACGTATTAGTAAAATGGGGTAAAATTCAAAATATACAAAAAAGATAAATAATGAGTAGAAAAAATTTGAACCTTTAACCATCCACACTACTTTTTCAGTGATTGCTTTTTCTCATGTGCAGCCGTGTACATACCTGTGCATTTGTGTGTGTGTGTGTGTGTGAAAGAAAAACCTGTCTTTGTTCATTATTTCAAAATGGATTCATAATAATGTGATACAGAATCGCTAGCAGAGCGATAGTTGTTTTTTTTGCGATGATATAACAAAAGACGACTTCTGAAAAAAAAAAAAAAAGATAATGAAAAATACATTTCTTAGGTTGTGAAGTGATGTGAAGCGAAGTAGTAATTAACTGAATGAAGGTGATACAAAATGAAATGATGTGATCAATAAATGGAAAATAAAGTACATTTACGTTTCTCCCTTCATTTTTGTCTCTGTGTGTGTGTGTGTGTGTGTGTGCGTGTGTGTGTGTGAGAGAGAGAGATAGAGAGAAGGAGAGAGAGACAGAGACAGAGGGAGCGGCCTCCAGTCCTTAGTGCTGACTTCAAGGGTGTGCCCTCTAACCAGCAAGGGCGATAGGTGTGAAATTACTCGCATTGTCAGAGCGCGAAGGTATTTGCCAGTCAACCGGCTCATCTACAAAGCATGAGAGCCCTAAGCACAACTGTTGGGGAGGAGGATAACACAACCAACAACAACAGTCACCGCCTGCAGCAACAGAAACCATGAGGGTGTCTCGCAAGGCGACACACTTCAACCGCTTCCGTCAACAATGGACAGGCACCCCCTGCTGTTTAAACACCTTCTCCCGGTGACTGCAGTACGCCCTGTCTGCAACAAGTGGACCCTCGAAAAACATAACCCTAGGGGCTCTCTCTCTCTTGTGTGGTCCAGTAGAGCTCGATGCAGTCTTTGTTGGACATAGGGTTCGCCTTCTCTCCCTTGGGGGCTAGAATATAAAGTCCGTGGGCGATCGCCAATTAAAAATGAGCAGAGGGATGGGAACAATTGACATGTACTTGTCAAAGGCTTATGGCAGGTCTTGGATGTGCTTCGTTACTTCTGAATGCTTACCATCTCTCTCTCTCTCTCTCTCTCTCTCTCTCTCTCTCTCTCTCTCTCTCTCTCTCTCTCTCTCTCTCTTCAAAACGAAATGTGCTCTGTCTCCGTGGGTTCAGCTGTCTCTGCCTATCTGCCTGTCTGTATGTCTGTCTCTCAGTTCAATTTGGTTTGACGTCTGTTCACAAAATGTGACATTGGACACCCCCACACCCACCCACACACACACACCCACACCCACAACCACATACATACCCCCACCTTTCCCACCTACCACACACTAAAATACAACAACAACATTTTAATCAAAGTCTAACAAAATGCGACACTGGACACACACACACACACACACACACACACACACACACACACACACACACACACACACCAGTTCAACCAACCACCCGTTGTCACCCGCAATATAGGTGAGACCCACTTGAGACCACTTGAGAACCCTGCTAAATGGTCACCAAAGAAATCCCAACTCGGAACGTCCATGAACAACAACGTCCAAGGCCTAAAGTGGCCACTGGCAAAGAGAAGCCACCACCGACCAATCAGAAACACATGTCCTCCGACTTTGAATGGGGACTAATGAAGCCACCATTGGATGTGGACAGACAGCAACGCTCAAGGCATCAACAAAGCCTGTCCCAAACTTCGGCCCTTCAGCCACAGTGTCGCCTTTCCCTGCTGTATCCTTTGTGTTGTCAGCGTCAGCCAATCATGTTGGAAAATGCTGGGCAGTCTCATATACAGTCCTGCCTGAAACCACTATAAAGCAAGATTCGTTTGCCAGGAATGCTTTGCTGTGTGTGATGTGTGGATGAGGTCTTCGTTTCGTCAGTTGTTCACTGCCTTGCTGTGCTGCTGTGGCCTCCGCATTTACACTGCTAAGCGTTCTGGTGATGCCTAAGTTGTATCATCTGTGTTCTGGTGACGCCTGAGCTGTATATTATCTGTGTTCTAGTGACACCTGAGCTGTACTATCTGTGTTCTGACACCAGAGCTGTATCACCTGTGTTCTAGTGCTGGAGCTGTATTATAACTGGTGCCGGAGCTGTACGATCTGTGTTCTGGTGGTGCCTGGATCCGCCCTGCCTGTGTTCCATAGCCAGTACTCCGTCACACGTCTGTGCTGCTGACACTGCCTGCAGTCCTTGGCACGGCCACACAATGTCGATGCACTTCCCGGCCAAGTCAGCCCCACCACGCACTGCCCCCAGGACCTCAGCTCCCTGGAACTGGAACACCAGGACAGACCTTCCCTGGAACAGGACAGACATTCCCGGGAACAGAACAGACTTTTCCGGGAACAGGACAAACTTTCCCAGGAACGGACCACACTTTCCCTTGAACAGAACAGACTTTTCTGGGAACAGAGCAGACTTTTCTGGGAACAGGACAGACTTTCCTAGGAACAGGACAAAGTTTCCCAGGAATGGAACACACTTTCCCTTGAACAGAACAGACTTTTCCGGGAACAGAACAGACTTTTCCGGGAGCAGGACAAACTTTCCTGGGAACAAAACAGACTTTTCTGGGAACAGGACAGACTTTCCCGGGAACCAGGCAGATTCTTTCCCTGGAACAGGAACAGACTTTCCATGGAACAGGACAGGGAAACAGGACAGATTTTCCCAGAACAGGACAGACTTTCCCTGGAACTGGAACACCAGGACAGACTTTCGGAACGTGCCACATCAAAGTCGTGGCAGACGTCACGGCAAACACTTCCATCCCTACCCTTCCACGGATCCAGCCTTCTGTGGTAGCCCCAGCTGGACCAGGCAGCCCGAAAGAACCTGCTACACTTACCAGACAACGGAAGACTATTCCAAGTATTGGACGCAGGCTGACCAAGTGTCGTTCTTCCTGGAGAAACAGAAGGAAGAACAGGAGGAAAACGCATGGGGGACGACAGAGGAGAAAGCCATGTCCAACACAGACTGCATCGAGGTCTACTGGACCTCGGAAGAGAGAGAGAAGGACAGCTGGACTTCAGCAAAAGAACGGCCCAGGGCAGAGCACACAGAGCAGTACTGGACAACTGCCTAGTAGAAGTAAGTGTTGGTTGAAATAATCTTTAATTGTTCAACAATACACATGATTACAATGCAATCAATGACAAAGGAGCATCAACAAGCTTAAAGCTTATACTGTGCTCACAACATTGCACTTCAATTTTAACATGATGGCTGATGAACCATATTATCAATTGTATCAAATAACATTCATAACAGTAAGTAATGAAATAATGAAATAAAACAAATAAACAAACTACATAATATAGTAAAATAATGCTAATATCAATATTAACATGAGATTAAATTTATCATCACCAGAGTAATCAGCCTGATAGAAGAGAAACACAAAGGAAAAAAAGAAATTTAGAAGAATGGTGGGTAAGGTGGTGGGGGAGGGGGAACAGAGGGGAGAGGAGAAATTCTGACAGATCATTGACCAGTCAATTCAACTTTGAATATTTGGTCAGTCAAATAAATCCAACACATATTTTACGAATAGAATCATGTTGTAGCCGTTCTTGGCAATACTTTCTATGCTAAAATCTATTTGAATCCGAGATAAACTGGTAAACAGTTTGAAATATGAATAGATTAATTTGTATGATTTTGGAGAACAGGATCTCCATGTAAGAAGAAGGAAGTGTTTGTATAGAGTAGGATGTAGATGAATGCCAGTAATACTAATACTACTGATAATAATACATTGAAAAATATTAATGTAGTTTTTGTATTGGTGTTATTTGTACGTTCCATCATGCATATAAACGCTGAAAATAAGTGTATGCACCTTTGAATGAACGTGGGGATGTGCGTCTTTTATTCATTTATTCGTCTGCAAGTTGATGGAAACGGTTGTGATATTGTTTTGAAGTTTGCGATGTATGATGGAGAGGTTAGACACTGTGCTGGGTGATGTGGTCACAGGAATGTTAACACACTGGTAAATTTTACATGTAAAAAAACTGACATGTCTGGATTTTAAAAAAAAAGTTTTCATTGATGTTTTCTGTTTGGCTGAAAATATCATTTTTTTGTTCAAAACTGGTGAATTTTACAACGAAAGAAAGAAGTCTCACTTTGACTGGCATAGCCTTTTAATCATGAGTATGCTACACGAACTATACAAAACACATGAAATGTACAAACAATGATGCTATGAGAGTGAATGATTAACAAAGAATAATGAGTTGTAACTCTCTTCAAACAGAAGGTACACAACTTCAAGCCAATGCTGCACATGCTATCGATTCAGCTAGTACATGGATATATAAATAAAAGGTACATTGGAACTGCGGAAAGGAAGAAAAATATATTAAGATGGTCTGTTGTTGTTGTAGCTGTTGTTGTCGTTTGTTTGTATGTTTTGTGGTAGCAATGGATTTCATGGAACATTTCATTCTGACCTCCCTTTAGATGTAGTCAGGGGAGAGTAGGAAACCAGTACCCACATCAGCACACAGGAGACAGTGGGTCTTTAACTCCCCATAATCAGTGACATCAGCACACAGAGGACAGTGGGATCTTTAACACCCCACAGTCAGAGACATCAACACACAGGAGACAGTGGGTCTTTAACTCCCCACAGTCAGTGACATCAACACACAGGAGACAGTGGGTCTTTAACTCCCCACAGTCAGTGACAACAACATACAGGAGACAGTGGGTCTTTAACTCCCCACAGTCAGTGACATCAACACACATAGTCAGTAGGACAGTGGGTCTTTAACTCCCCACAGTCAGTGACATCAACACACAGGAGACAGTGGGTCTTTAACTCCCCACAGTCAGTGACATCAACACACATAGAACAGTGGGTCTTTAACTCCCCACAGTCAGTGACATCAAAACACAGGACACAGTGGGTCTTTAACTCCCCACAGTCAGTGACATCAACACACAGGACACAGTGGGTCTTTAACTCCCCACAGTCAGTGACATCAACACACATAGAACAGTGGGTCTTTAACTCCCCAGTCAGTGACATCAACACACAGGAGACAGTGGGTCTTTAACTCACCACAGTCAGTGACATCAACACACAGGGGACAGTGGGTCTTTAACTCCCCACAGTCAGTGACATCAACACACAGGAGACAGTGGGTCTTTAACTCCCCACAGTCAGTGACATCAACACTCAGGGGACAGTGGGTCTTTAACTCCCCACAGTCAGTGACATCAACACACATAGAACAGTGGGTCTTTAACTCCCCACAGTCAGTGACATCAACACACAGGGGACAGTGGGTCTTTAACTCCCCACAGTCAGTGACATCAACACACAGGAGAAAGCAGGGATGGAGGTGTGTGCAGACCTGATTACACGTGTGTTCTGTCCTGTTGTTCTTCAGGCTGGAGTGGATTCCTGGATGGCTCAGCGGGTAGACCGCCCAGCTCCACACACAGAGTTGTGGGTTCCAGTCCCGGGCATCCATTCTCAGCACTTCAGCCCACTGCAGACCGCCCCCTCCCGCCCCTGCCCCCCACCCGGACAGACATCCAGGTCTCACCCCCATGAACGACACAACCGTCAGCGAACCAGGCCCCCAGCTGTGGACAAGCTGACCACTACTTGACGGACGCAATAGCCGAGTGGTTAAAGCGTTGGACTTTCAGTCTGAGGGTGTAGTGACTGACTGAAACGTTGCAAAGCTTGCGGTTGAGCATGTCTTTGTAAAGGGTGTAGAAGGTTGTGGATTTGTATGGAAAGTAACAGAAGAGATTAGTTTAATTGCTGCCTGTTCACCGACCACAAACTGTACATGAATTTTGAATTAAGGCCTACTACGGCGCGCGTGTGTATGTGTGTGTGTGTGAAAGAAATACCTTTGTACATTATTTCAAAATGGATTCATAATAATGAGATACAGAATCACTAGCAAAGTGATACTTTTTTTGCGATAATATAACTAAAGACGAATTCTAAAAAAAAAATAAAAATAAAATAATAATAAAAACACAACAAAAAACATGATGAAAAATACATCTCTTAGGTCGTGAAGTGATGTGAAGCGAAGTTGTAATTAATAGAATGAAGGTGATACGAATTGAAATGATGTGATTAATAAATGGAAAATTAAGAAAGTACATTTACGTTTCTGCCTTCATTTTGGTCTCTGATGGTGTGTGTGTGTGTGTGTGTGTGTGTGTGTGTGTGTGTGTGTGTGTGTGTGTGTGTGTGTGACAGAGACAGAGACACAGAGACAGACACAGAGAGAGAATGCATGCTACTGATTGATTACTTTAAACTGAATGTTCTCAGTACACCCCACACCCACCACTTCTCTCTCTCTTTCTCTGTCTGTCTCTCTCTCTGTCTCTCTCTCAGGATCTCTAACTCACCCTGACTTGAGCACCCCCCCACGCCCCCTCCCCCCCCGCCCCCCCGCACCCCACCCACACACACATACACCCACCTACACACTACACACTACACCCTTCCACTCCCCCCTCCCCCCTCCCCGCAGTATACTGTGTCGCCAGAGGAAAGCGTTCAGCACGGTACAGTACTTGTGACTGACTGCTGCCGCGCCGATGCTGATCGGTAAGTAGGTCACTGCGGCAGACAACTGATTCTGAACAGAAAGCTAGGAACAGAGCTCTTTGGGGTCAAAAGGAAACAAACATTTTCAATTTCATGTATTTTATACTAAATTGGTAGAAGACGCAAATCCGCTTTTATGAATGCTTTCCAGTTTTTTACCATTCATGACATATCATAAAGCATGAAATCGGTATTATAGCAACTGCAAAGGTGAATTTACGAAGGCAGCAAGGGATCATTTAGTTCGTAAGGACAATTTTGTTGATAATTTACGCAATGCATAACTAACTTGGATATACTCCATGCTGTGCTTATTAACATGTAGAATATAAATATCTAGATATGTGTTAACCCGGTTCGGCTTCAATGAACATTATCGGCACTCTGTCCAGACAATAAATTCGGAAATGTATGGAGAGCAGATGATATCATGTCTTGATGTGAAAAGAACGGTATGAAATACTTTTTTTTTTTTAATGAACCAGTATTTACAACTGTGACTCACGAGCCATGGCGCAGTAGACGTCGATTTAGCACACACACACACACACACACACACACACACACACACACAGATAGAGAGAGTGCGTGTGTGTGTGCACGTGCATGCACATGTGTGTATGTGTGAGTGTGTGTGCGGGTGCGTGCGTGTGTACATGTGTGTGTGTGTGTGTGTGTGTGTGTGTGTGTGTGTGTGTGTGTGTGTGTGTGATCCTTTCGATTTAATGTCTTTCCACTTTGAATGTATGGATGCGTGCACATGTGTGTGTGTATCTGTGTGCATGTACGTATTAGTAAAATGGGGTAAAATTCAAAATATACAAAAAAGATAAATAATGAGTAGAAAAAATTTGAACCTTTAACCATCCACACTACTTTTTCGGTGATTGCTTTTTCTCATGTGCAGCCGTGTACATACCTGTGCATTTGCGTGTGTGTGTGTAAAAGAAAAACCTGTCTTTGTTCATTATTTCAAAATGGATTCATAATAATGTGATACAGAATCGCTAGCAGAGCAATAGTTGTTTTTTTTTGCGATGATATAACAAAAGACGACTTCTGAAAAAAAAAAAAAAAAGATAATGAAAAATACATTTCTTAGGTTGTGAAGTGATGTGAAGCGAAGTAGTAATTAACTGAATGAAGGTGATACAAAATGAAATGATGTGATCAATAAATGGAAAATAAAGTACATTTACGTTTCTCCCTTCATTTTTGTCTGTGTGTGTGTGTGTGTGTGTGTGTGTGCGTGTGTGTGTGAGAGAGAGAGAGATAGAGAGAAGGAGAGAGAGACAGAGACAGAGGGAGCGGCCTCCAGTCCTTAGTGCTGACTTCAAGGGTGTGCCTTCTAACCAGCAAGGGCGATAGGTGTGAAATTACTCGCATTGTCAGAGCGCGAAGGTATTGCCAGTCAACCGGCTCATCTACAAAGCATGAGAGCCCTAAGCACAACTGTTGGGGAGGAGGATAACACAACCAACGACAACAGTCACCGCCTGCAGCAACAGAAACAATGAGGGTGTCTCGCAAGGCGACACACTTCAACCGCTTCTGTCAACAATGGACAGGCACCCCCTGCTGTTTAAACACCTTCTCCCGGTGACTGCAGTACGCCCTGTCTCCAACAAGTGGACCCTTGAAAAACATAACCCTAGGGGCTCTCTCTCTCTTGTGTGGTCCAGTAGAGCTCGATGCAGTCTTTGTTGGACATAGGGTTCGCCTTCTCTCCCTTGGGGGCTAGAATATAAAGTCCGTGGGCGATCGCCGATTAAAAATGAGCAGAGGGATGGGAACAATTGACATGTACTTGTCGAAGGCTTATGGCAGGTTTTGGATGTGCTTCATTACTTCTGAATGCTTACCATCTCTCTCTCTCTCTCTCTCTCTCTCTCTCTCTCTCTCTCTCTCTCTCTCTCTCTCTCTCTCTCTCTTCAAAACGAAATGTGCTCCATCTCTGTGGGTTCAGCTATCTCTGCCTGTCTGCCAGTCTGTATGTCTGTCAGTCAGTTCAATTTGGTTTGACGTCTGT
>NC_134891.1:2681667-2702359 GCF_041734735.1 Babylonia areolata | reverse complement strand
CCTTTGAATGAACGTGGGAATGTGCGTCTTTTATTCATTTATTCGTCTGCAAGTTGATGGAAACGGTTGTGATATTGTTTTGAAGCTTGCGATGTATGATGGAGAGGTTAGACACTGTGCTGGGTGATGTGGTCACAGGAATGTTAACACACTGGTAAATTTTACATGTAAAAAAACTGACATGTCTGGATTTTTAAAAAAAAGTTTTCATTGATGTTTTCTGTTTGGCTGAAAAAATTTTTTTTGTTCAAAACTTGTGAATTTTACAACGAAAGAAAGAAGTCTCACTTTGACTGGCATAGCCTTTTAATCATGAGTATGCTACACGAACTATACAAAACACATGAAATGTACAAACAATGATGCTATGAGAGTGAATGATTAACAAAGAATAATGAGTTGTAACTCTCTTCAAACAGAAGGTACACAACTTCAAGCCAATGCTGCACATGCTATCGATTCAGCTAGTACATGGATATATAAATAAAAGGTGCATTGGAACTGCGGAAAGGAAGAAAAATATATTAAGATGGTCTGTTGTTGTTGTAGCTGTTGTTGTCGTTTGTTTGTATGTTTTGTGGTAGCAATGGATTTCATGGAACATTTCATTCTGACCTCCCTTTAGATGTAGTCAGGGGAGAGTAGGAAACCAGTACCCACATCAGCACACAGGAGACAGTGGGTCTTTAACTCCCCATAATCAGTGACATCAGCACACAGAGGACAGTGGATCTTTAACACCCCACAGTCAGAGACATCAACACACAGGAGACAGTGGGTCTTTAACTCCCCACAGTCAGTGACATCAACACACAGGAGACAGTGGGTCTTTAACTCCCCACAGTCAGTGACAACAACATACAGGAGACAGTGGGTCTTTAACTCCCCACAGTCAGTGACATCAACACACATAGTCAGTAGGACAGTGGGTCTTTAACTCCCCACAGTCAGTGACATCAACACACAGGAGACAGTGGGTCTTTAACTCCCCACAGTCAGTGACATCAACACACATAGAACAGTGGGTCTTTAACTCCCCACAGTCAGTGACATCAACACACAGGACACAGTGGGTCTTTAACTCCCCACAGTCAGTGACATCAACACACATAGAACAGTGGGTCTTTAACTCCCCCAGTCAGTGACATCAACACACAGGAGACAGTGGGTCTTTAACTCACCACAGTCAGTGACATCAACACACAGGGGACAGTGGGTCTTTAACTCCCCACAGTCAGTGACATCAACACACAGGAGACAGTGGGTCTTTAACTCCCCACAGTCAGTGACATCAACACTCAGGGGACAGTGGGTCTTTAACTCCCCACAGTCAGTGACATCAACACACATAGAACAGTGGGTCTTTAACTCCCCCAGTCAGTGACATCAACACACAGGGGACAGTGGGTCTTTAACTCCCCACAGTCAGTGACATCAACACATAGGAGAAAGCAGGGATGGAGGTGTGTGCAGACCTGATTACACGTGTGTTCTGTCCTGTTGTTCTTCAGGCTGGAGTGGATTCCTGGATGGCTCAGCGGGTAGACCGCCCAGCTCCACACACAGAGTTGTGGGTTCCAGTCCCGGGCATCCATTCTCAGCACTTCAGCCCACTGCAGACCGCCCCCTCCCGCCCCTGCCCCCCACCCGGACAGACATCCAGGTCTCACCCCCATGAACGACACAACCGTCAGCGAACCAGGCCCCCAGCTGTGGACAAGCTGACCGCTAGTTGACGGACGCAATAGCCGAGTGGTTAAAGCGTTGGACTTTCAGTCTGAGGGTGTAGTGACTGACTGAAACGTTGCAAAGCTTGCGGTTGAGCATGTCTTTGTAAAGGGTGTAAAAGGTTGTGGATTTGTATGGAAAGTAACAGAGGAGATTAGTTTAATTGCTGCCTGTTCACCAACCACAAACTGTACATGTATTTTGAATTAAGGCCTACTACGGCCGATTTCCTCTCTCTCTCTCTCTCTCTCTCTCTCTCTCTCTCTCTCTCTCTCTCTCTCTCTCTCTCTGTCTCTTATTGTGTCTGGTAATGAATTATAGTTGACATATGATCATCCGACGGTTGATCCTTGATGTTGTGTGTTTGCTTTAATGATCTCAAGTCACATGGAATAACCTGTTCGTGGTGGTATTGGTTAAAAGGAATGTTGATTATTTTTTTGCATGTTGTAAAAAAAATATAGCGCTGTCATGGATTTAAAATTTGAACTGTAAACCATCCACACTACTTTTTCGGTGATTGTTTTTCTCATGTGCAGTCGTGTACATGCCTGTGTGTTTGCGCGTGCGCGCGCGTATGTATGTATGTGTGTGTGTGTGTGTGTGTGTGTGTGTGTGTGTGTGTGTGTGTGAAAGAAATACCTATCTTTGCACATTATTTCAAAATGGATTCATAATAATGACATACAGAATCACTAGCAAAGTGATACTTTTTTCTTTTTTTTTTGCGATAATATAACTAAAGACGAATTCTAAAAAAAAACAACCAAAAAACACAACAAAAAACATGATGAAAAATACATCTCTTAGGTCGTGAAGTGATGTGAAGTGAAGTTGTAATTAATAGAATGAAGGTGATACGAATTGAAATGATGTGATTAATAAATGGAAAATTAAGAAAGTACATTTACGTTTCTGCCTTCATTTTGGTCTCTGATGGTGTGTGTGTGTGTGTGTGTGTGTGTGTGTGTGTGTGTGTGTGTGTGTGTGTGTGTGTGTGTGTGTGACAGACACAGAGACAGAGAGACAGACACAGAGAGAGAATGCATGCTACTGATTGATTACTTTAAACTGAATGTTCTCAGTACACCCCACACCCACCACTTCTCTCTCTCTTTCTCTGTCTGTCTCTCTCTCTGTCTCTCTCTCAGGATCTCTAACTCACCCTGACTTGAGCACCACCCACCCACCCACCCCCACCCCCCGCACCCCACACACACACACATACACCCACCTACACACTACACACTACACCCTTCCACTCCCCCCTCCCCCCTCCCCGCAGTATACTGTGTCGCCAGAGGAAAGCGTTCAGCACGGTACAGTACTTGTGACTGACTGCTGCCGCACCGATGCTGATCGGTAAGTAGGTCACTGCGGCAGACAACTGATTCTGAACAGAAAGCTAGGAACAGAGCTCTTTGGGGTCAAAAGGAAACAAACATTTTCAATTTCATGTATTTTATACTAAATTGGTAGAAGACGCAAATCCGCTTTTATGAATGCTTTCCAGTTTTTTACCATTCATGACATATCATAAAGCATGAAATCGGTATTATAGCAACTGCAAAGGTGAATTTACGAAGGCAGCAAGGGATCATTTAGTTCGTAAGTACAATTTTGTTGATAATTTACGCAATGCATAACTACCTTGGATATACTCCATGCTCTGCTTATTAACATGTAGAATATAAATATCTAGATATGTGTTAACACGGTTCGGCTTCAATGAACATTATCGGCACTCTGTCCAGACAATAAATTCGGAAATGTATGGAGAGCAGATGATATCATGTCTTGATGTGAAAAGAACGGTATGAAATACTTTTTTTTTTTTTTAATGAACCAGTATTTACAACTGTGACTCACGAGCCATGGCACAGTAGACGTCGATTTAACACACACACACACACACACACACACACACACACACACACACACAGATAGAGAGAGAGAGAGAGCAAGACTGCAAATGTTTTACTCTGTGTGTGTGTGTGTGTGTGTGTGTGCGCACACACATGTGTGCATGTGTGAGTGTGTGTGCTGGTGCATGCATGTGTACATGTGTGTGTGTGTGTGTGTGTGTGTGTGTGTGTGTGTGTGTGTGTGTGTGTGTGATCCTTTCGATTTAATGTCTTTCCACTTTGAATGATATTAGACGTGTGATATGAGTCTGCCTGTTTGTGAGCATGCTTGTATGCATGTGTGCACATGTGTGTGTGTGCATGTACGTATTAGTAAAATGGGGTAAAATTCAAAATATACAAAAAAGATAAATGAGTAGAAAAAATTTGAACCTTTAACCATCCACACTACTTTTTCGGTGATTGCTTTTTCTCATGTGCAGCCGTGTACATACCTGTGCATTTGCGCGTGTGTGTGTGTGTGTGTGAAAGAAAAACCTGTCTTTGTTCATTATTTCAAAATGGATTCATAATAATGTGATACAGAATCGCTAGCAGAGCGATAGTTTTGTTTTTTTTGCGATGATATAACAAAAGACGACTTCTGAAAAAGAAAAAAAAAGATAATGAAAAATACATTTCTTAGGTTGTGAAGTGATGTGAAGCGAAGTTGTAATTAACTGAATGAAGGTGATACAAAATGAAATGATGTGATCAATAAATGGAAAATAAAGTACATTTACGTTTCTCCCTTCATTTTTGTCTCTGTGTGTGTGTGTGTGTGTGTGTGTGTGCGTGTGTGTGTGAGAGAGAGAGAGAGAAGAGAGAGAGAGAGACAGAGGGAGCGGCCTCCAGGCCTTAGCGCTGACTTCAAGGGTGTGCCCTCTAACCAGCAAGGGCGATAGGTGTGAAATTACTCACATTGTCAGAGCGCGAAGGTATTTGCCAGTCAACCGGCTCATCTACAAAGCATGAGAGCCCTAAGCACAACTGTTGGGGAGGAGGATAACACAACCAACAACAACAGTCACCGCTTGCAGCAACAGAAACAATGAGGGTGTCTCGCAAGGCGACACACTTCAACCGCGTCCGTCAACAATGGACAGGCACCCCCTGCTGTTTAAACACCGTCTCCCGGTGACTGTAGTACGCCCTGTCTGCAACAAGTGGACCCTCGAAAAACATAACCCTAGGGGCTCTCTCTCTCTCTTGTGTGGTTCAGTAGAGCTCGATGCAGTCTTTGTTGGACATAGGGTTCACCTTCTATCCCTTGGGGGTTGGAATATAAAGTCCGTGGGCGATCGCCAATTAAAAATGAGCAGAGGGATGGGAACAATTGACATGTACTTGTCAAAGGCTTATGGCAGGTCTTGGATGTGCTTCGTTACTTCTGAATGCTTACCATCTCTCTCTCTCTCTCTCTCTCTCTCTCTCTCTCTCTCTCTCTCTCTCTCTCTCTCTCTCTCTCTCTCTCTTCAAAACGAAATGCACTCTGTCTCCGTGGGTTCAGCTGTCTCTGCCTATCTGCCTGTCTATGTCTGTCCCTCAGTTCAATTTGGTTTGACGTCTGTTCACAATATGTGACAGTGGACACCCCCACACCCACCTACACACACACACCCACACCCACACAACCACATACACACCCCCACCTTCCCACCTACCACACACTAAAATACAGCAACAACATTTTAATCAAAGTCTAACAAAATGCGACACTGGACACACACACACACACACACACACACACACACACACACACACACACACACACACACCAATCAACCAACCACCCGTTGTCACCCGCAATATAGGTGAGACCCACTTGAGACCACTTGAGAACCCTGCTAAATGGTCACCAAAGAAATCCCAACTCGGAACGTCCATGAACAACAACGCCCAAGGCCTAAAGTGGCCACTGGCAAAGAGAAGCCACCACCGACCAATCAGAAACACACGTCCTCCGACTTTGAATGGGGACTAATGAAGCCACCATTGGATGTGGACAGACAGCAACGCTCAAGGCATCAACAAAGCCTGTCCCAAACTTCGGCCCTTCAGCCACAGTGTCGCCTTTCCCTGCTGTATCCTTTGTGTTGTCAGCGTCAGCCAATCATGTTGGAAAATGCTGGGCAGTCTCATATACAGTCCTGCCTGAAACCACTATAAAGCAAGATTCGTTTGCCAGGAATGCTTTGCTGTGTGTGATGTGTGGATGAGGTCTTCGTTTCGTCAGTTGTTCACTGCTTTGCTGTGCTGCTGTGGCCTCCGCATTTACACTGCTAAGCATTCTGGTGATGCCTAAGTTGTATCATCTGCGTTCTGGTGACGCCTGAGCTGTATATTATCTGTGTTCTAGTGACACCTGAGCTGTACTATCTGTGTTCTGACACCAGAGCTGTATCACCTGTGTTCTAGTGCTGGAGCTGTATTATAACTGGTGCCGGAGCTGTACGATCTGTGTTCTGGTGGTGCCTGGATCCACCCTGCCTGTGTTCCATAGCCAGTACTCTGTCACACGTCTGTGCTGCTGACACTGCCTGCAGTCCTTGGCACGGCCACACAATGTCGATGCACTTCCCGGCCAAGTCAGCCCCACCACGCACTGCCCCCAGGACCTCAGCTCCCTGGAACTGGAACACCAGGACAGACCTTCCCTGGAACAGGACAGACATTCCCGGGAACAGAACAGACTTTTCCGGGAACAGGACAAACTTTCCCAGGAACGGACCACACTTTCCCTTGAACAGAACAGACTTTTCTGGGAACAGAGCAGACTTTTCTGGGAACAGGACAGACTTTCCTAGGAACAGGACAAAGTTTCCCAGGAATGGAACACACTTTCCCTTGAACAGAACAGACTTTTCCGGGAACAGAACAGACTTTTCCGGGAGCAGGACAAACTTTCCTGGGAACAAAACAGACTTTTCTGGGAACAGGACAGACTTTCCCGGGAACCAGGCAGATTCTTTCCCTGGAACAGGAACAGACTTTCCATGGAACAGGACAGGGAAACAGGACAGATTTTCCCAGAACAGGACAGACTTTCCCTGGAACTGGAACACCAGGACAGACTTTCGGAACGTGCCACATCAAAGTCGTGGCAGACGTCACGGCAAACACTTCCATCCCTACCCTTCCACGGATCCAGCCTTCTGTGGTAGCCCCAGCTGGACCAGGCAGCCCGAAAGAACCTGCTACACTTACCAGACAACGGAAGACTATTCCAAGTATTGGACGCAGGCTGACCAAGTGTCGTTCTTCCTGGAGAAACAGAAGGAAGAACAGGAGGAAAACGCATGGGGGACGACAGAGGAGAAAGCCATGTCCAACACAGACTGCATCGAGGTCTACTGGACCTCGGAAGAGAGAGAGAAGGACAGCTGGACTTCAGCAAAAGAACGGCCCAGGGCAGAGCACACAGAGCAGTACTGGACAACTGCCTAGTAGAAGTAAGTGTTGGTTGAAATAATCTTTAATTGTTCAACAATACACATGATTACAATGCAATCAATGACAAAGGAGCATCAACAAGCTTAAAGCTTATACTGTGCTCACAACATTGCACTTCAATTTTAACATGATGGCTGATGAACCATATTATCAATTGTATCAAATAACATTCATAACAGTAAGTAATGAAATAATGAAATAAAACAAATAAACAAACTACATAATATAGTAAAATAATGCTAATATCAATATTAACATGAGATTAAATTTATCATCACCAGAGTAATCAGCCTGATAGAAGAGAAACACAAAGGAAAAAAAGAAATTTAGAAGAATGGTGGGTAAGGTGGTGGGGGAGGGGGAACAGAGGGGAGAGGAGAAATTCTGACAGATCATTGACCAGTCAATTCAACTTTGAATATTTGGTCAGTCAAATAAATCCAACACATATTTTACGAATAGAATCATGTTGTAGCCGTTCTTGGCAATACTTTCTATGCTAAAATCTATTTGAATCCGAGATAAACTGGTAAACAGTTTGAAATATGAATAGATTAATTTGTATGATTTTGGAGAACGGGATCTCCATGTAAGAAGAAGGAAGTGTTTGTATAGAGTAGGATGTAGATGAATGCCAGTAATACTAATACTACTGATAATAATACATTGAAAAATATTAATGTAGTTTTTGTATTGGTGTTATTTGTACGTTCCATCAAGCATATAAACGCTGAAAATAAGTGTATGCACCTTTGAATGAACGTGGGAATGTGCGTCTTTTATTCATTTATTCGTCTGCAAGTTGATGGAAACGGTTGTGATATTGTTTTGAAGCTTGCGATGTATGATGGAGAGGTTAGACACTGTGCTGGGTGATGTGGTCACAGGAATGTTAAAACACTGGTAAATTTTACATGTAAAAAAACTGACATGTCTGGATTTTAAAAAAAAAGTTTTCATTGATGTTTTCTGTTTGGCTGAAAAATTTATTTTTTTTCAAAACTTGTGAATTTTACAACGAAAGAAAGAAGTCTCACTTTGACTGGCATAGCCTTTTAATCATGAGTATGCTACACGAACTATACAAAACACATGAAATGTACAAACAATGATGCTATGAGAGTGAATGATTAACAAAGAATAATGAGTTGTAACTCTCTTCAAACAGAAGGTACACAACTTGAAGCCAATGCTGCACATGCTATCGATTCAGCTAGTACATGGATATATAAATAAAAGGTGCATTGGAACTGCGGAAAGGAAGAAAAATATATTAAGATGGTCTGTTGTTGTTGTAGCTGTTGTTGTCGTTTGTTTGTATGTTTTGTGGTAGCAATGGATTTCATGGAACATTTCATTCTGACCTCCCTTTAGATGTAGTCAGGGGAGAGTAGGAAACCAGTACCCACATCAGCACACAGGAGACAGTGGGTCTTTAACTCCCCATAATCAGTGACATCAACACACAGAGGACAGTGGATCTTTAACACCCCACAGTCAGAGACATCAACACACAGGAGACAGTGGGTCTTTAACTCCCCACAGTCAGTGACAACAACATACAGGAGACAGTGGGTCTTTAACTCCCCACAGTCAGTGACATCAACACACATAGTCAGTAGGACAGTGGGTCTTTAACTCCCCACAGTCAGTGACATCAACACACAGGAGACAGTGGGTCTTTAACTCCCCACAGTCAGTGACATCAACACACATAGAACAGTGGGTCTTTAACTCCCCACAGTCAGTGACATCAACACACAGGACACAGTGGGTCTTTAACTCCCCACAGTCAGTGACATCAACACACATAGAACAGTGGGTCTTTAACTCCCCAGTCAGTGACATCAACACACAGGAGACAGTGGGTCTTTAACTCACCACAGTCAGTGACATCAACACACAGGGGACAGTGGGTCTTTAACTCCCCACAGTCAGTGACATCAACACACAGGAGACAGTGGGTCTTTAACTCCCCACAGTCAGTGACATCAACACTCAGGGGACAGTGGGTCTTTAACTCCCCACAGTCAGTGACATCAACACACATAGAACAGTGGGTCTTTAACTCCCCAGTCAGTGACATAAACACACAGGAGACAGTGGGTCTTTAACTCCCCACAGTCAGTGACATCAACACACAGGGGACAGTGGGTCTTTAACTCCCCACAGTCAGTGATATCAACACACAGGAGACAGTGGGTCTTTAACTCCCCACAGTCAGTGACATCAACACTCAGGGGACAGTGGGTCTTTAACTCCCCACAGTCAGTGACATCAACACACATAGAACAGTGGGTCTTTAACTCCCCACAGTCAGTGACATCAACACACAGGGGACAGTGGGTCTTTAACTCCCCACAGTCAGTGACATCAACACATAGGAGAAAGCAGGGATGGAGGTGTGTGCAGACCTGATTACACGTGTGTTCTGTCCTGTTGTTCTTCAGGCCGGAGTGGATTCCTGGATGGCTCAGTGGGTAGACCGCTCAGCTCCACACACAGAGTTGTGGGTTCCAGTCCCGGGCATCCATCCTCAGCACTTCAGCCCACTGCAGACCGCCCCCTCCCGCCCCTGCCCCCCACCCGGACAGACATCCAGGACTCACCCCCATGAACGACACAACCGTCAGCGAACCAGGCCCCCAGCTGTGGACAAGCTGACCGCTAGTTGACGGACGCAATAGCCGAGTGGTTAAAGCGTTGGACTTTCAGTCTGAGGGTGTAGTGACTGACTGAAACGTTGCAAAGCTTGCGGTTGAGCATGTCTTTGTAAAGGGTGTAAAAGGTTGTGGATTTGTATGGAAAGTAAAAGAGGAGATTAGTTTAATTGCTGCCTGTTCACCGACCACAAACTGTACATGAATTTTGAATTAAGGCCTACTACGGCGCGCGTGTGTATGTGTGTGTGTGAAAGAAATACCTTTGTACATTATTTCAAAATGGATTCATAATAATGAGATACAGAATCACTAGCAAAGTGATACTTTTTTTGCGATAATATAACTAAAGACGAATTCTAAAAAAAAATATAATAAAAAATTATAAAAAAACACAACAAAAAACATGATGAAAAATACATCTCTTAGGTCGTGAAGTGATGTGAAGCGAAGTTGTAATTAATAGAATGAAGGTGATACGAATTGAAATGATGTGATTAATAAATGGAAAATTAAGAAAGTACATTTACGTTTCTGCCTTCATTTTGGTCTCTGATGGTGTGTGTGTGTGTGTGTGTGTGTGTGTGTGTGTGTGTGTGTGTGTGTGTGTGACAGAGACAGAGACACAGAGACAGACACAGAGAGAGAATGCATGCTACTGATTGATTACTTTAAACTGAATGTTCTCAGTACACCCCACACCCACCACTTCTCTCTCTCTTTCTCTGTCTGTCTCTCTCTCTGTCTCTCTCTCAGGATCTCTAACTCACCCTGACTTGAGCACCCCCCCCACGCCTCCTCCCCCCCGCCCCTCCGCACCCCACCCACACACACATACACCCACCTACACACTACACACTACACCCTTCCACTCCCCCCTCCCCCCTCCCCGCAGTATACTGTGTCGCCAGAGGAAAGCGTTCAGCACGGTACAGTACTTGTGACTGACTGCTGCCGCGCCGATGCTGATCGGTAAGTAGGTCACTGCGGCAGACAACTGATTCTGAACAGAAAGCTAGGAACAGAGCTCTTTGGGGTCAAAAGGAAACAAACATTTTCAATTTCATGTATTTTATACTAAATTGGTAGAAGACGCAAATCCGCTTTTATGAATGCTTTCCAGTTTTTTACCATTCATGACATATCATAAAGCATGAAATCGGTATTATAGCAACTGCAAAGGTGAATTTACGAAGGCAGCAAGGGATCATTTAGTTCGTAAGTACAATTTTGTTGATAATTTACGCAATGCATAACTACCTTGGATATACTCCATGCTCTGCTTATTAACATGTAGAATATAAATATCTAGGTATGTGTTAACCCGGTTCGGCTTCAATGAACATTATCGGCACTCTGTCCAGACAATAAATTCGGAAATGTATGGAGAGCAGATGATATCATGTCTTGATGTGAAAAGAACGGTATGAAATACTTTTTTTTTTTTTTTAATGAACCAGTATTTACAAATGTGACACAGATAGAGAGAGTGCGTGTGTGTGTGCACGTGCATGCACATGTGTGTATGTGTGAGTGTGTGTGCGGGTGCGTGCGTGTGTACATGTGTGTGTGTGTGTGTGTGTGTGTGTGTGTGTGTGTGTGTGTGTGTGTGTGTGTGTGTGTGTGATCCTTTCGATTTAATGTCTTTCCACTTTGAATGTATGGATGCGTGCACATGTGTGTGTGCATCTGTGTGCATGTACGTATTAGTAAAATGGGGTAAAATTCAAAATATACAAAAAAGATAAATAATGAGTAGAAAAAATTTG
Organism: Babylonia areolata; assembly: GCF_041734735.1. Classification (NCBI taxonomy): domain Eukaryota; kingdom Metazoa; phylum Mollusca; class Gastropoda; order Neogastropoda; family Buccinidae; genus Babylonia; species Babylonia areolata. Next base: position 2,690,845 of record NC_134891.1, on the reverse strand, counting down.
AACCTTTAACCATCCACACTACTTTTTCGGTGATTGCTTTTTCTCATGTGCAGCCGTGTACATACCTGTGCATTTGTGTGTGTGTGTGTGTGTGAAAGAAAAACCTGTCTTTGTTCATTATTTCAAAATGGATTCATAATAATGTGATACAGAATCACTAGCAGAGCGATAGTTGTTTTTTTTGCGATGATATAACAAAAGACGACTTCTGAAAAAAAAAAAAAATAATAATGAAAAATACATTTCTTAGGCTGTGAAGTGATGTGAAGCGAAGTAGTAATTAACTGAATGAAGGTGATACAAAATGAAATGATGTGATCAATAAATGGAAAATAAAGTACATTTACGTTTCTCCCTTCATTTTTGTCTCTGTGTGTGTGTGTGTGTGTGTGTGTGCGTGTGTGTGTGAGAGAGAGAGATAGAGAGAAGGAGAGAGAGACAGAGACAGAGGGAGTGGCCTCCAGTCCTTAGTGCTGACTTCAAGGGTGTGCCTTCTAACCAGCAAGGGCGATAGGTGTGAAATTACTCACATTGTCAGAGCGCGAAGGTATTTGCCAGTCAACCGGCTCATCTACAAAGCATGAGAGCCCTAAGCACAGCTGTTGGGGAGGAGGATAACACAACCAACAACAACAGGCACCGCCTCAGCAACAGAAACAATGAGGGTGTCTCGCAAGGCGACACACTTCAACCGCTTCCGTCAACAATGGACAGGCACCCCCTGCTGTTTAAACACCTTCTCCCGGTGACTGCAGACGCCCTGTCTGCAACAAGTGGACCCTCGAAAAACATAACCCTAGGGGCTGTCTCTCTCTCTTGTGTGGTCCAGTAGAGCTCGATGCAGTCTTTGTTGGACATAATGTTCGCCTTCTCTCCCTTGGGGGCTAGAATATAAAGTCCGTGTGCAATTGCCAATTAAAATGAGCAGAGGGATGGGAACAATTGACATGTACTTGTCAAAGGCTTATGGCAGGTCTTGGATGTGCTTCGTTACTTCTGAATGCTTACCATCTCTCTCTCTCTCTCTCTCTCTCTCTCTCTCTCTCTCTCTCTCTCTCTCTCTCTCTCTCTCTCTCTCTCTCTCTCTCTCTTCAAAACGAAATGCACTCTGTCTCCGTGGGTTCAGCTGTCTCTGCCTATCTGCCTGTCTATGTCTGTCCCTCAGTTCAATTTGGTTTGACGTCTGTTCACAATATGTGACAGTGGACACCCCCACACCCACCTACACACACACACCCACACCCACACATCCACATACACACCCCCACCTTCCCACCTACCACACACTAAAATACAGCAACAACATTTTAATCAAAGTCTAACAAAATGCGACACTGGACACACACACACATACACACACACACACACACACACACACACACACACACACACACACACACACACACACACACCAATCAACCAACCACCCGTTGTCACCCGCAATATAGGTGAGACCCACTTGAGACCACTTGAGAACCCTGCTAAATGGTCACCAAAGAAATCCCAACTCGGAACGTCCATGAACAACAACGTCCAAGGCCTAAAGTGGCCACTGGCAAAGAGAAGCCACCACCGACCAATCAGAAACACATGTCCTCCGACTTTGAATGGGGACAAATGAAGCCGCCATTGGATGTGGACAGACAGCAACACTCAAGGCATCAACAAAGTCTGTCCCAAACTTCGGCCCTTCAGCCACAGTGTCGCCTTTCCCTGCTGTATCCTTTGTGTTGTCAGCGTCAGCCAATCATGTTGGAAAATGCTGGGCAGTCTCATATACAGTCCTGCCTGAAACCACTATAAAGCAAGATTCGTTTGCCAGGAATGCTTTGCTGTGTGTGATGTGTGGATGAGGTCTTCGTTTCGTCAGTTGTTCACTGCTTTGCTGTGCTGCTGTGGCCTCCGCATTTACACTGCTAAGCGTTCTGGTGATGCCTAAGTTGTATCATCTGCGTTCTGGTGACGCCTGAGCTGTATATTATCTGTGTTCTAGTGACACCTGAGCTGTACTATCTGTGTTCTGACACCAGAGCTGTATCACCTGTGTTCTAGTGCTGGAGCTGTATTATAACTGGTGCCGGAGCTGTATGATCTGTGTTCTGGTGGTGCCTGGATCCGCCCTGCCTGTGTTCCATAGCCAGTACTCCGTCACATGTCTGTGCTGCTGACACTGCCTGCAGTCCTTGGCACGGCCACACAATGTCGATGCACTTCCCGGCCAAGTCAGCCCCACCACGCACTGCCCCCAGGACCTCAGCTCCCTGGAACTGGAACACCAGGACAGACCTTCCCTGGAACAGGACAGACATTCCCGGGAACAGAACAGACTTTTCCGGGAACAGGACAAACTTTCCCAGGAACGGACCACACTTTCCCTTGAACAGAACAGACTTTTCTGGGAACAGGACAGACTTTCCTAGGAACAGGACAAAGTTTCCCAGGAATGGAACACACTTTCCCTTGAACAGAACAGACTTTTCCGGGAACAGAACAGACTTTTCCGGGAGCAGGACAAACTTTCCTGGGAACAAAACAGACTTTTCTGGGAACAGGACAGACTTTCCCGGGAACCAGGCAGATTCTTTCCCTGGAACAGGAACAGACTTTCCATGGAACAGGACAGGGAAACAGGACAGATTTTCCCAGAACAGGACAGACTTTCCCTGGAACTGGAACACCAGGACAGACTTTCGGAACGTGCCACATCAAAGTCGTGGCAGACGTCACGGCAAACACTTCCATCCCTACCCTTCCACGGATCCAGCCTTCTGTGGTAGCCCCAGCTGGACCAGGCAGCCCGAAAGAACCTGCTACACTTACCAGACAACGGAAGACTATTCCAAGTATTGGACGCAGGCTGACCAAGTGTCGTTCTTCCTGGAGAAACAGAAGGAAGAACAGGAGGAAAACGCATGGGGGACGACAGAGGAGAAAGCCATGTCCAACACAGACTGCATCGAGGTCTACTGGACCTCGGAAGAGAGAGAGAAGGACAGCTGGACTTCAGCAAAAGAACGGCCCAGGGCAGAGCACACAGAGCAGTACTGGACAACTGCCTAGTAGAAGTAAGTGTTGGTTGAAATAATCTTTAATTGTTCAACAATACACATGATTACAATGCAATCAATGACAAAGGAGCATCAACAAGCTTAAAGCTTATACTGTGCTCACAACATTGCACTTCAATTTTAACATGATGGCTGATGAACCATATTATCAATTGTATCAAATAACATTCATAACAGTAAGTAATGAAATAATGAAATAAAACAAATAAACAAACTACATAATATAGTAAAATAATGCTAATATCAATATTAACATGAGATTAAATTTATCATCACCAGAGTAATCAGCCTGATAGAAGAGAAACACAAAGGAAAAAAAGAAATTTAGAAGAATGGTGGGTAAGGTGGTGGGGGAGGGGGAACAGAGGGGAGAGGAGAAATTCTGACAGATCATTGACCAGTCAATTCAACTTTGAATATTTGGTCAGTCAAATAAATCCAACACATATTTTACGAATAGAATCATGTTGTAGCCTTTCTTGGCAATACTTTCTATGCTAAAATCTATTTGAATCCGAGATAAACTGGTAAACAGTTTGAAATATGAATAGATTAATTTGTATGATTTTGGAGAACGGGATCTCCATGTAAGAAGAAGGAAGTGTTTGTATAGAGTAGGATGTAGATGAATGCCAGTAATACTAATACTACTGATAATAATACATTGAAAAATATTAATGTAGTTTTTGTATTGGTGTTATTTGTACGTTCCATCAAGCATATAAACGCTGAAAATAAGTGTATGCACCTTTGAATGAACGTGGGAATGTGCGTCTTTTATTCATTTATTCGTCTGCAAGTTGATGGAAACGGTTGTGATATTGTTTTGAAGCTTGCGATGTATGATGGAGAGGTTAGACACTGTGCTGGGTGATGTGGTCACAGGAATGTTAAAACACTGGTAAATTTTACATGTAAAAAAACTGACATGTCTGGATTTTTAAAAAAAAGTTTTCATGATGTTTTCTGTTTGGCTGAAAAATTTATTTTTTTTCAAAACTTGTGAATTTTACAACGAAAGAAAGAAGTCTCACTTTGACTGGCATAGCCTTTTAATCATGAGTATGCTACACGAACTATACAAAACACATGAAATGTACAAACAATGATGCTATGAGAGTGAATGATTAACAAAGAATAATGAGTTGTAACTCTCTTCAAACAGAAGGTACACAACTTCAAGCCAATGCTGCACATGCTATCGATTCAGCTAGTACATGGATATATAAATAAAAGGTGCATTGGAACTGCGGAAAGGAAGAAAAATATATTAAGATGGTCTGTTGTTGTTGTAGCTGTTGTTGTCGTTTGTTTGTATGTTTTGTGGTAGCAATGGATTTCATGGAACATTTCATTCTGACCTCCCTTTAGATGTAGTCAGGGGAGAGTAGGAAACCAGTACCCACATCAGCACACAGGAGACAGTGGGTCTTTAACTCCCCATAATCAGTGACATCAACACACAGAGGACAGTGGATCTTTAACACCCCACAGTCAGAGACATCAACACACAGGAGACAGTGGGTCTTTAACTCCCCACAGTCAGTGACATCAACACACAGGAGACAGTGGGTCTTTAACTCCCCACAGTCAGTGACAACAACATACAGGAGACAGTGGGTCTTTAACTCCCCACAGTCAGTGACATCAACACACATAGTCAGTAGGACAGTGGGTCTTTAACTCCCCACAGTCAGTGACATCAACACACAGGAGACAGTGGGTCTTTAACTCCCCACAGTCAGTGACATCAACACACATAGAACAGTGGGTCTTTAACTCCCCACAGTCAGTGACATCAACACACAGGACACAGTGGGTCTTTAACTCCCCACAGTCAGTGACATCAACACACATAGAACAGTGGGTCTTTAACTCCCCAGTCAGTGACATCAACACACAGGAGACAGTGGGTCTTTAACTCACCACAGTCAGTGACATCAACACACAGGGGACAGTGGGTCTTTAACTCCCCACAGTCAGTGACATCAACACACAGGAGACAGTGGGTCTTTAACTCCCCACAGTCAGTGACATCAACACTCAGGGGACAGTGGGTCTTTAACTCCCCACAGTCAGTGACATCAACACACATAGAACAGTGGGTCTTTAACTCCCCAGTCAGTGACATAAACACACAGGAGACAGTGGGTCTTTAACTCACCACAGTCAGTGACATCAACACACAGGGGACAGTGGGTCTTTAACTCCCCACAGTCAGTGATATCAACACACAGGAGACAGTGGGTCTTTAACTCCCCACAGTCAGTGACATCAACACTCAGGGGACAGTGGGTCTTTAACTCCCCACAGTCAGTGACATCAACACACATAGAACAGTGGGTCTTTAACTCCCCACAGTCAGTGACATCAACACACAGGGGACAGTGGGTCTTTAACTCCCCACAGTTAGTGACATCAACACATAGGAGAAAGCAGGGATGGAGGTGTGTGCAGACCTGATTACACGTGTGTTCTGTCCTGTTGTTCTTCAGGCTGGAGTGGATTCCTGGATGGCTCAGCGGGTAGACCGCCCAGCTCCACACACAGAGTTGTGGATTCCAGTCCCGGGCATCCATTCTCAGCACTTCAGCCCACTGCAGACCCCCCCCTCCCGCCCCTGCCCCCCACCCGGACAGACATCCAGGTCTCACCCCCATGAACGACACAACCGTCAGCGAACCAGGCCCCCAGCTGTGGACAAGCTGACCGCTTGTTGACGGACGCAATAGCCGAGTGGTTAAAGCGTTGGACTTTCAGTCTGAGGGTGTAGTGACTGACTGAAACGTTGCAAAGCTTGCGGTTGAGCATGTCTTTGTAAAGGGTGTAAAAGGTTGTGGATTTGTATGGAAAGTAACAGAGGAGATTAGTTTAATTGCTGCCTGTTCACCAACCACAAACTGTACATGTATTTTGAATTAAGGCCTACTACGGCCGATTTCCCTCTCTCTCTCTCTCTCTCTCTCTCTCTCTCTCTCTCTCTCTCTCTCTCTGTCTCTTATTGTGTCTGGTAATGAATTATAGTTGACATATGATCATCCGACGGTTGATCCTTGATGTTGTGTGTTTGCTTTAATGATCTCAAGTCACATGGAATAACCTGTTCGTGGTGGTATTGGTTAAAAGGAATGTTGATTATTTTTTTGCATGTTGTAAAAAAATATAGCGCTGTCATGGATTTCAAATTTGAACCGTAAACCATCCAATATAGCGCTGTCATAGATTTAAAATTTGAACTGTAAACCATCCACACTACTTTTTTGGTGATTGTTTTTCTCATGTGCACTCGTGTACATGCCTGTGTGTTTGCGCGCGCGCGTGTGTATGTGTGTGTGTGTGTGTGTGTGTGTGTGTGTGTGTGTGTGTGTGTGTGTGTGTGTGAAAGAAACACCTTTGTACATTATTTCAAAATGGATTCATAATAATGAGATACAGAATCACTAGCAAAGTGATACTTTTTTTGCGATAATATAACTAAAGACGAATTCTAAAAAAAATTAAAAAAACAAAACAAAAAAAACCACAACAAAAAACATGATGAAAAATACATCTCTTAGGTCGTGAAGTGATGTGAAGCGAAGTTGTAATTAATAGAATGAAGGTGATACGAATTGAAATGATGTGATTAATAAATGGAAAATTAAGAAAGTACATTTACGTTTCTGCCTTCATTTTGGTCTCTGATGGTGTGTGTGTGTGTGTGTGTGGGTGTGTGTGTGTGTGTGTGTGTGTGTGTGTGTGTGTGACAGAGACAGAGACACAGAGACAGACACAGAGAGAGAATGCATGCTACTGATTGATTAAACTGAATGTTCTCAGTACACCCCACACCCACCACTTCTCTCTCTCTTTCTCTGTCTGTCTCTCACTCTGTCTCTCTCTCAGGATCTCTAACTCACCCTGACTTGAGCACCCCCCACCACCCCCCCCCCCCTCGCACCCCACACACACACACATACACCCACCTACACACTACACACTACACCCTTCCACTCCCCCTCCCCCCTCCCCGCAGTATACTGTGTCGTCAGAGGAAAGCGTTCAGCACGGTACAGTACTTGTGACTGACTGCTGCCGCGCCGATGCTGATCGGTAAGTAGGTCACTGCGGCAGACAACTGATTCTGAACAGAAAGCTAGGAACAGAGCTCTTTGGGGTCAAAAGGAAACAAACATTTTCAATTTCATGTATTTTATACTAAATTGGTAGAAGACGCAAATCCGCTTTTATGAATGCTTTCCAGTTTTTTACCATTCATGACATATCATAAAGCATGAAATCGGTATTATAGCAACTGCAAAGGTGAATTTACGAAGGCAGCAAGGGATCATTTAGTTCGTAAGGACAATTTTGTTGATAATTTACGCAATGCATAACTACCTTGGATATACTCCATGCTCTGCTTATTAACATGTAGAATATAAATATCTAGATATGTGTTAACCCGGTTCAGCTTCAATGAACATTATCGGCACTCTGTCCAGACAATAAATTCGGAAATGTATGGAGAGCAGATGATATCATGTCTTGATGTGGAAAGAACGGTATGAAATACTTTTTTTTTTTTTTTAATGAACCAGTATTTACAAATGTGACTCACGAGCCATGGCGCAGTAGACGTCAATTTAGCACACGCACACACACACACACACACACACACACACACACACACACACACACACACACACACACACACACACACACACACACACACAGATAGAGAGAGAGAGAGAGCAAGACTGCAAATGTTTTACTCTGTGTGTGTGTGTGTGTGCGCGTACACACATGTGTGCATGTGTGATTGTGTGTGCTGGTGCGTGCATGTGTACATGTGTGAATGTGTGTGTGTGTGTGTGTGTGTGTGTGTGTGTGTGTGTGTGTGTGTGTGTGTGTGTGTGTGATCCTTTCGATTTAATGTCTTTCCACTTTGAATGATATTAGACGTGTGATATGAGTCTGCCTGTTTGTGAGCATGCTTGTATGCATGTGTGCACATGTGTGTGTGTGCATGTACGTATTAGTAAAATGGGGTAAAATTCAAAATATACAAAAAAGATAAATGAATAGAAAAAATTTGAACCTTTAACCATCCACACTACTTTTTCGGTGATTGCTTTATCTCATGTGCAGCCGTGTACATACCTGTGCATTTGCGTGTGTGTGTGTGAAAGAAAAACCTGTCTTTGTTCATTATTTCAAAATGGATTCATAATAATGTGATACAGAATCGCTAGCAGAGCGATAGTTGTTTTTTTTGTGATGATATAACAAAAGACGACTTCTGAAAAAAAAATAATAATAATAATGAAAAATACATTTCTTAGGTTGTGAAGTGATGTGAAGCGAAGTAGTAATTAACTGAATGAAGGTGATACAAAATGAAATGATGTGATCAATAAATGGAAAATAAAGTACATTTACGTTTCTCCCTTCATTTTTGTCTCTGTGTGTGTGTGTGTGTGTGTGTCTGTGCGTGTGTGTGAGAGAGAGAGAGATAGAGAGAAGGAGAGAGAGACAGAGACAGAGGGAGCGGCCTCCAGTCCTTAGTGCTGACTTCAAGGGTGTGCCCTCTAACCAGCAAGGGCGATAGGTGTGAAATTACTCGCATTGTCAGAGTGCGAAGGTATTTGCCAGTCAACCGGCTCATCTACACAGCATGAGAGCCCTAAGCACAACTGTTGGGGAGGAGGATAACACAACCAACAACAACAGTCACCGCCTGCAGCAACAGAAACCACGAGGGTGTCTCGCAAGGTGACACACTTCAACCGCTTCCGTCAACAATGGACAGGCACCCCCTGCTGTTTAAACACCGTCTCCCGGTGACTGCAGTACGCCCTGTCTGCAACAAGTGGACCCTCGAAAAACATAACCCTAGGGGCTCTCTCTCTCTTGTGTGGTTCAGTAGAGCTCGATGCAGTCTTTGTTGGACATAGGGTTCGCCTTCGCTCCCTTGGGGGTTGGAATATAAAGTCTGTGGGCGATCGCCAATTAAAAATGAGCAGAGGGATGGGAACAATTGACATGTACTTGTCAAAGGCTTATGGCAGGTCTTGGATGTGCTTCGTTACTTCTGAATGCTTACCATCTCTCTCTCTCTCTCTCTCTCT
>NC_134891.1:2661667-2676667 GCF_041734735.1 Babylonia areolata | reverse complement strand
GACCCTGCGGTGTGTCAACACTCACACACGGAGCGTTATGGATGCCGACTTCAAGAAGGCTTTCACCATCACAGTGAAGACAGGCATGTCTACCACCATACTGCCAACTTTCGTGGGTGGAAACTGCTGTGCCCAGCACCTCAGGGCACCGGAATACCAGGCGGCGCAAGAAGTCATCAACTGCCTGAGAAACTGCGCCCACAGTTTGGTGTCAGTGGACCTGTCCTTTGCACTGTTCACCAACGTGAAGACATCTGTGGAGACACTGGTGAGGAACTGCAAACAGCTGAAATCTGTGTCCCTGCGGAGTCTGCGGGAAGATGTGCACGTGAGTGGCCACACACTCCACCCTGCTGCAGAGTCGCCGTTCATTGCCTTCGTCTTCCACCCGCTTCCTGCCCTGGAATTTCTGGACATCGCGGGGAACGGGTCTGCTGGAATGTCACCTCCTATCATGGACGCACTCCTCATGCGTCACCCAAGGCTTCACACGCTATATATGGATTCGGGGGCAGTTGACGCCAGATTCTACCTGCCATTAATGAAGATGGCGATGTTTAACCCCCAGCTAATGACAGAACACCTTCCTGTCAATAGGGGTCTAATCAGAGACCAGCATGACCTCGAAGAAGTGATGGATATATGGCTGCAGTCTTCGCTGAAAGAGCTAATTCTCTGTCGCGCCGGCCACAGAGTTTCTGGCAAGTGGCTGGAGCGTTCTGAGTGGTGCTGGTCCCCAGGCTGTGGTGACGGGGACTCGTGCTGTTGGAGAGCCCATCACCTGGGTCCCAACCCTGTGCTGGTGGTCCTTAAGTGTAAGAAACAGTCGGCAGCTGAAGACGGACCTGCAGCATCTTCATCCTTCACGCCAGTGATCACACACACGGACTGCTGGCACGGGTTCTACCCCTACACATCACTGGAACCCTTGGAGCAGCAGGGGGTTCGTCTCAAAAGATCCAGCTGCCCTGCCGGCCAATGCAACCACCTGCTCTCTTCAATGACGGACATGTGATTCTTTGTGGGGGGGGGGGGGGGTCTGTTTGAGAATATTCGTTGGAATTGTGTTCCTGTGAAAATCGTTTGAATATGAGAGTGAGGTGTGTAAATTTGTAAATGAATAAAGGAGTGTGTGTTTCTACACCTGTGTGTGTCTATGATGTTCACGTGTGTATGAGTGAGAACATTTGCTTGATCCTTTCTCTCTTTCTGTCTATCATTTTCTCTCTCTTTCTCTTTTGTTCTCTCTCTCTTTCTCTTTTCATTCCATCTCTCTTTATTTCTCTCTTCCGCTTTCTCTCTTTCTTTTTTCTCTTACTTTCTTTCTGTCTGTCTCTCATTTTCTTTCTCTGGATTGTGTACATACACACTCGCAAACTCCTCCTCTTCACTAAAATTGACACACACAGACACGTTACACACACCACACACACACACACACACACACACACACACCACACACACACATACACACACACACACACACACACCACATACACACACACACACACACACACACACACACACACACACACACACACACACACACACAAACGCGCGTGCACGCATGCACACACACAGACACACACAATTCTCACACACACATATACAGGGGTTACACATAAACACACAGATACACAGACACACACACAGACACACACACACACACACACACACACACACACACGTTTGTGTTCTTATGATTTATTTGTTTCTTTCAGGTCTTGTAGTCGGCATACTAGCTGGATTGTGTCTTCTGCTTGCCCCATCCATGATCTTCCTCGTCCTAGGCGGCTGCCTTTTGGTTCTTTGACTGCGTCCTTCAGTGGGTTTTGAGGGTTTTCTAATGCTTTGAAGTAGGTCTTGACCTGTTCTAACTTGTTTCTGGCCTGCACTGAAGGAAGGTCAAGCAGGTATCGCATGGTTTCTGTGGGCGCGTCTTTTGTTGTTCCAAGGATCAGCCTCATAGCTTCATTTCGAACTCTTTCTAATTTTAAGAGGTTGCTTTGAGACGGTGTTGTTAGCCCAAGTCCGTAGTCGATCACACTGAGGACGAGTGATTGGTATATCAGGAAGAGGTGGCGTTGTTCAATACCTTTGGTTGCCATTGCCTTTGAGACTGAAAGGCCCTTTTTGCATTTGAGAACAGTATTTTCCGTATGTTTTCTGAAGGTCAGCATCCTGTCGAAGTGTATTCCTAGGTAGCGTAGGCATTCAATTTTCTCGATCTGAATCCCATCGAATGACACAGAAGGTGGTGATTTGCTCGCGGTTCTGTTGTTGAGGGTGCACAGCAACGTTTGGGCTTTCGAAACAGAGAAAGGAGGAAATAGTGACAGAGAGAGGGGGGAAATAGTGAGAGACAGAGAGGGGGAATAGAGACAGAGAGGGGGAAATACAGAGAGGGGAAAATAGTAAGAGACAGAGATAGGGAAATAATGACAGGAGAAAGGGGGAAATAGTGAGAGACAGAGATAGGGAAATAGTGATAGAGAGGTGGAAATAGTGAGAGACAGAGATACGGGAATAGTAATAGAGAGAGAGGGGGGGGGGAATAGAGACAGTCAGGGGGAAATAGTGAGAGACAGAGATAGGGAAGTAGTGAGAGACAGAGAGGGGGAAATAGAGACAGAGATAGGGAAGTAGTGAGAGACAGAGAGGGGGAAATAGAGACAGAGATAGGGAAGTAGTGAGAGACAGAGAGGGGGAAATAGAGACAGAGATAGGGAAGTAGTGAGAGACAGTGAGGGGGGAAATAGAGACAGAGATAGGGAAGTAGTGAGAGACAGTGAGGAGGAAATAGAGACAGAGAGGGGGAAATAGAGACAGAGATAGGGAAGTAGTGAGAGACATAGGGAAGTAGTGAGAGACAGTGAGGGTGAAATAGAGACAGAGATAGGGAAGTAGTGAGAGACAGAGAGGGGGAAATAGAGACAGAGATAGGGAAGTAGTGAGAGACAGAGAGGGGGAAATAGAGACAGAGATAGGGAAGTAGTGAGAGACAGAGATAGGGAAGTAGTGAGAGACAGAGAGGGGGAAATAGAGACAGAGATAGGGAAGTAGTGAGAGACAGAGAGTGGAAAATAGTGACAAAGAGAGGGAAATAGAGACAGATAGGGGGAAATAGTGAGAGACAGAGAGTGGCAAATAGTGACAGAGAGGGGGAATAGAGACAGAGAGGGGGAAATAGAGACAGAGAGGGGGAAATAGAGACAGAGATAGGGAAGTAGTGAGAGACAGAGAGGGGGAAATAGAGACAGAGAGGGGGAAGTAGAGACAGAGAGGGGGAATAGAGACAGAGATAGGGAAGTAGTGAGAGACAGAAGGGGAAATAGTGAGAGAGAGAGACAGAGAGTGGCAAATAGTGACAGAGAGGGTGAAATACTAAGAGACAGACAGACAGACATAGACAGGCAGAGAGACAGACAGACATGTACATACCGCATTTCATTGCTTTCACATAGCAGTCAAAACATTATTAAAACCTACACCAACATGGTATTCATACATACTCTCATTTTAATCTCAACAGGCAGAAAAAAATCGCATTGGCAATAGACTGAACCTAGGCAGAGAACAGCACACACACACACACACACACACACACACACACAGTCACACACACACACACAGAGTTCAAATAGACAGAAAAAGAACAATTTTATCACTATAAGTACCCAATAAGTTTGAGTAAATTGCCATGCTGATTCTTTTGGCAATCTAAAATCAAAGCATATAATATCCAAATAATCTTTATTTGGCAAAACTTAAATTAAATCTTGAGTTTTATTTTGGAAATAAAATCACACATCACAATGCGTAGTTTGGCTTTTTTTTTTCTTTCTTTCTTTCTTTTGTGCTTTTTTTTTCTTTATAGTGAAGGCTTGACACTTCCTTCTGTCAATTTTTTTGTTAAAAAATATTTGTATGTGACAAAAAGTTGTGATGCCTGTAGCCACACACACACCTACACACACACACACACACACACACACACATGCCCACCCACCTATACAGACACACACACACGCCCACCCACCTATACACACACACACACACATTTTCACACAGAACAATAGATTAGAATAAAATTTTTAAAAACATTTTAGCCATGGCAATACCTAAATCATGGGGAACTATCTGGCAAATGGGGAAAATCCTGAATGCTGGTAAACTTTTTTTTTTTTTTTTTTTTTTGTTAATCTGATTCCCCGATTCAACGAGGTTGTTGCAGAAAAGAAGAAAAAGAAAATCTGTCACTCCACCAATTCACATACTTCCATACACACACACACACACACACACACACACACACACACACACACACACACACATACATACATACACACATACATACATACACACACACATAGAGAGAGAAACACACACACACACACACACACACATACATACATACACACACACATAGAGAGAGAAACACACACACACACACACACACACATACATACATACACACACACATAGAGAGAGAGAAACATACACACACAAACACACACACACACACACACACACACACATACATACATACACACACACATAGAGAGAAAAACACACACACACACACACACACATACATACATACACACACACATAGAGACACACACACACACACACACACACACACACATACATACATACACACACACATAGAGAGAGAAACACACACACACACAACACACACATACAAGTATGTCTGCACACACTCTTACAGCATACTCCACACACATTCGGACATCATTTTACCCATACAATATTCTTGTGAGAAAGTGTTCAAACACAACAACTTTGTAAAATGAAATCCAGCAAGCAGGCACAAATGCACACACACAGACTGCGTACACACAACAGATTGATCAGTACTCAGTCTATCAACTGCTCTGTCTGTCTATCTATCTAACTATCTATCTGTCTATCCACACTCATACATACACACATATACACACATTCCACACACACACACACACAACACAACACAACACACACACTTTCTCATATTCTAAATGCAGTCTGGATGAACATACCTAACATTCACTTCACATACATATTGACAAAGAGCACGGCACCTGGCATGCATGTGCACACACTCACACACACACACACACACACACATTAGTGCATAAACACATCATACAAATACAAATTTGCTGACCTTCAATTTCAACCTTTCATTTATGTGTGTGTGTGTGTGTGTGATATCCCACGAAACCTTGCAAAACATCATCTGAAGACACACTGAAGAGTGCAGTTTGACTACAGACGTGATAACAGACACAATGCTTCCTTACAGTGCTGTGTGTGTGTGGGGGGGAGGGGCGGGGAGGTGGGGGGTAGGAGGGGTTGAGGGGGGCGGGGGGAGGAAAAGAGGTAGAAGGCAAGGAGGTGTAGAGGCCTTAAAGCAAAAAAGCATTTAAGCATCAACAGCTAAAAATTAAAAAATTTTTTTTAAAATTCATCAAATCCTTCAAGTCACAAGTTTGTGAAAACAACTGGACATTCCCACACATGTATTTAAACAATTGGAAGTTTGTAAGCATTTGACACTGAGCACAACACTTTTCAAGGGGTAATGTATGTAATCTTGGTGATTTTATTTTCATCAGTTTTTCTTCTTGCTGTTTTGTCTTTTGACAAGCTATCAGTATCACGTGTCACCAGCACCCACACGATATTATATACATTCTTCGTGCATGATAAATGTCACTGTACAATGTGTTAGTCGATCCCTCCGGAAACGAACGTAAGTAGTTTATCAACAACAACAAAAATCAAGTCTACCTTATCGTACATAACCAACCTCCGTGAACTACAACAAACATACAAAAAGACTCACTATCATCAAAACGAACATCATGAACTCTTCAACAACACTATCCTCAAACCAACATCATGAACTCTTCAACTCTTGACTCATTCCATTTGACTAATATAAACAAAAATTGACAGAAAAGGTTATTTTTTTTTTATTTCAATTAGGATACTTTCTCCCTGTATGTTTGGTCTATCCCCCGCCCCCCCCCCCCTTCCCCCACCTACCTCCCGAAACAAACAACAACAAAAACCAAGCAACACACTCAGATTTTTTTTTTTTTTTTTTTTTGACACAAAATATAAGATTATTTTAGTTATTTTTGCATCATTATCATCATCAGAACATTCATTCATTATAGTAATCATAACCATTACCATCACTGTCATATCAACAATAAGAAATAAAGTTTGTTGTATTTCAATTCAATATAAAACCATCTGTGTTCAAACAAGAAAGCCAAGTACGACAGCTATCCATTTTTCTGACACTGATAATATGACATAAGTAACTCTGAAGAAATACATTTGAAGACTTTTTTTTTTTTTTAAGTATCTGCAAAGCACCAATCATAAAAAGAAGAGAAAAAAAACTATTCTGCTGCATTGTTTGTTCCAGAAATTCTTTCCAGTTTTTATTTCCCTCCTGAACTTACTTACCATTCACTGACAAGTTTTTGTTGCTGTGGGTTCTTTAACGTGCGCTAAGTGCATGCTGCACACAGGACCTCGGTTTTATCATCTCATCCGAATGACTAGCATCCAGACCACCACACAAGGTCTGGTGGATATGGAGAAAAAAATCAGTGGCTGAGCCGTGATTCGAACCAGCACACTCAGATTCTCTCGCTTCCTAGGCGGACACGTTACCTCTAGGCCACCACTCCACATTATTTACAGCTAACCCTCAATCCAGTTATGATGGCTTAAGTCCACAGCATTTTGAAATCTTTCACAGTCATTCCTCGATAGAGGAACCCGTCTCTAGTGAGAGATCAGCTCAACATTCTGTATTCAAATACAAAAGTGCCCACATGCGAATTCTCTAACACACACATATATATAGACACAACCTCCTCCTCAACCTCAGGCCCATAATGACAAAGTAGTCGTTGGGGGAAGCCTGAGGACCGCACCTCCCTTCTTCATCTGTCTCTGTCAGCAGCCGCTGGCAGCAGCTCACGTGTGTGGAGTCCGGTCCATTGTTTGATGTTCTCATGCCAGTTCTTCCGCAGTCTTCCTCTTCTTCTCCCGCCCTCAAAGGCGCCTTGCATGATTGTTTTGGACACAACACTCGACACACCAGCTTGTCCAAAACAATCATGCAAGGCACCATCGAGGGCGGGAGAAGAAGAAGAAGACAGCGGAAGAACTGGCATGAGAACATCAAACAATGGACCGGACTCCACATATAGACACAAACCAAAGCGTAAAACATCCACATGTGTGCTCTCTTGAACTCAATGTAGTAGTCTCTTGCCTTGCCCTTACTGTGTACACACCATCCCACTTACACGGCCTCCATCACAACAGAATCAAGGACTCCTCGAAAACAATGTCTAAATATACAGATATCCGCGTTGGATTATTCTTCATACAAGTCACAAGTCAATATTCACACGTAAGACACTTTTTTTCTCTGGATTAAAAAAATACTAAAACTCACATTGCATGTTTATCTGTGCACACGCACTCAAACACATACACACACACACACACATACATGTGAACACTCACATCCATACATACAAAGTTGCTGATCCAGAACGTTGATTGAAGCACCATTCTTCAGTTTCAGGTGGCTGTAGCTTTCTATTCATTTCAAAGGTTCCTTCAGCGTATACTTCACTGGTTGTTGTTGCTTTTTGATTAAACAACGGCGTAGTTTTCTTCTCTGTATTTTCAACAGTCCTTGCACTATTCACCCATACCGCATACTCAAACTGAATACGCTTGAGCCAGGTAGGTAGTCACAGAAACAAAAAATCAACTGTGTAATACAGAGGAGCTCTTTCAAGCTTTTTTTTTCACAAGTTTCGTCCTAACGCTGCAGGACTGCTCTGCCAGAGGACTGAATGTCACCCAACTTCAACACCACGCACCACTCTTGAGCGTATCATGAATATTTCCAACTCTGTGAGTTTACTGGTCTGTTTCCCTGTGGTTTCTAGTCATCCACATCATGTTCAAACACATTCATGTAAACGAGGATACATTCTTTCAAGTATTGAGCTCAGTGTGCTTACACTTTAAGAAAAATTACGTGTGTTATTTATGACTGTTAGCTGTCCCAATTTTTATAGTCTTATTTCTTTCTTTCTTTTCTTTTTTTTTTTTAAACATATCTAGATGTACTTAAAGCACTTTTGCTTGTCATGTGGCAGGCGTGTTTTGAACAAGACGGAGTCAACGCGGTACTGCGTGAAGAGGAGTGGCATGTAGCCGTAGACCTGCACGAAGAAGTTCATACAGCTGTGGCGCTCCTCAAAGTGCGTGTCGTTGCTGGACAGCGTGTTGGGACAGCCAGGGCAGCGGAACGTCCACCGCGACGTCACCTGGCCACACACACACACACACACACAACACCTCTTTTCACTTATGACTGTACGGCAGCCCCCTTTACACTGCTGGTCACACACATAGAGATACTCAGCAAAGTGTTGTCAGTTCCCGGCTGGTGTTAACTATACTGCTGTGTCACTTGTTCTAACATGGCTTGATATCAACATCTTAGAGGAACAGACTGTAAGTAAATAAATAAACGAACGATAAACAAACTAGCATGGCTTTCTCTTCCTTGTTTGACAGTGTTTTTATCTTTACTTTTATAAAGGTCAATAAGAAAGTACCTAAAATAAGGTAAATAATAAAATGATTAATTTTCAAGTAACTCTTATTTGTTGTTAGTGATCGTGAGCTGTCTTTATTGTCACTGGTAAGGTGCAGCAGTGTTATTTTATTTCAAATGCAGCTTAGCATAAGCACATAATCAACGCAACATTCACAATCACAAAATAACACACACACACACATGAAAGGAAAAACACCTAACAAAGAAAAGAAAGTACCACCCTTCCATAAAAATATGTACGCATTTTTTTAGATAATAAAAAAAGTGACATGTATATATACATATGACAGGAAAATCTTTAACCATTCTATACGTTTCAGATACTGATAACAGCCTTTCAAACAAAAGTTAAACAGCTGAGAAATGAATATTATATCATGAATAAACCAAGCAGCCTTCCAAAATCTTATTTAACTTTACAAAAGCTACTCTAGTCTGAAAAATCTGACTGATGAAATATGACCACACACACACACACATACACTGATAAGAAATATGCATGTGATGTTAGAGACCCAGAAATTCATAACAAAGTCCTCATGAACCGTGCACTGGAATAAACACATGAATGCACAAACCTATCCAGCATGCCCACACCCAAACACACCCACATACCCCCTGCACTACCCTGCACACACACACACACCCACACCTACATCAACACACCCCGAGACAGACACACCCACACCCAAACACACCCACATACCCCCTGCACTACCCTGCACACACACACACACCCACACCTACATCAACACACCCCGAGACAGACACACCCACACCCACACACACCCACATACCTCCTACACTACTCTGCACACACACACACACCGACACCTACATCAACACACCCCAAGACTGACACACCCACACCCAAACACACCCACATACCCCCTGCACTACCCTGCACACACACACACACTGACACCTACATCAAAACACCCCACACCCAAACACACCCACATACATTTCTAGCAAACACATACTCTTTGAATGTCAGAGTCTGAAATCATTCTTACCAAACTTCTCGGAAAATTCTTTTGAATGTATTTTTGACAATTTCAAGAGGTTATCTGCTATTGCAGAAAGTTTGCTGCATAGTCCAACTGGACATTTGTTATAGTTGTTACAGTTGTTTGATGTTAGCGTTTCCTTCTATATTATGCCTATGTCTCCCCTTTTAATGTTTTATTTTTTCCAATGCTCTGTATCTTTCCCTGCCACACACACACACACCATTCTTCACCCTCTGCCCGATACCATTCCCAACACCAAGCCCCGCCCTCCACCCCCCAGCCCCCCGACCCCACCCCTGCTCCCCCTCTTTTTTATATATTTTTTTTTTATTTCCGTCTAACATCACTTAAAGTGGAAGACGTTAAACTGAAGACTACTACTTCTACACCCACATACCCCCTGCACTACCCTGCACACACACACACACACTGACACCTACATCAACACACCCCAAGACAGACACACCCACACCCAAACACACCCACATACCCCCTGCACTACACCACAAGGCAGACACACCCACACCCATAATACACCCACATACCCCCTGCACTACACCCCAAGGCAGACACACCCACACCCACATACCCCCTGCACTACACCCCAAGGCAGACACACCCACACCCATAATACACCCACATACCCCCTGCACTACACCCCAAGGCAGACACACCCACACCCACATACCCCCTGCACTACACCCCAAGGCAGACACACCCACACCCATAATACACCCACATACCCCCTGCACTACACCCCAAGGCAGACACACCCACACCCACATACCCCCTGCACTACACCCCAAGGCAGACACACCCACACCCAAACACCCCCCCACATACCCCCTGCACTACACCCCAAGGCAGACACACCCACACCCACATACCCCCTGCACTACACCCCAAGGCAGACACACCCACACCCAAACACCCCCCCACATACCCCCTGCACTACACCCCAAGGCAGACACACCCACACCCAAACACACCCACATACCCCCTGCACTACACCCCAAGGCAGACACACCCACACACACACCCACATACCCCCTGCACTACCCTGCACACACACACACACACTGACACCTACATCAACACACCCCAAGGCAGACACACACACACCCACAGCAACATCAACATACCCCAAGGCAGACACACCCACACCCACATACCCCCTGCACTACACCCCAAGACAGACACACCTACACCCACACACCTTAATGGGAGGCTTGCGGGTGATGTGGGAGACCAGGAAGTTCATGGCGATGTCCTCACAGTTCGTGAACCTGTCCACCATGTCCCGGATGGCCTGAGGCATCACATAGCTGTACAGGTAGGCGTAGTACTGCAAAAAAAGCACACATCTCATGGTCTAGCATGCTGTCCTTCGGAGGAAGGTGGCAGAATGGTTTAACCCTTTGAGCACTGACCACCGCTTTAACCGGTGGTAGAGAAAAATGACATAATGCCTAGCCACCGGTAGAGCAGTGCGTTTCTTCTTCTCCTTCTTCTTCGTTCGTGGGCTGCAACTCCCACGTTCACTCGTATGTACACGAGTGGGCTTTTACGTGTATGACCGTTTTTACCCCGCCTTGTAGGCAGCCATACTCCGCTTTCGGGGGCGTGCATGCTGGGTATGTTCTTGTTTCCATAACCCACCGAACGCTGACATGGATTACAGGATCTTTAACGTGCGTATTTGATCTTCTGCTTGCATATACACACGAAGGGGGTTCAGGCACTAGCAGGTCTGCACATATGTTGACCTGGGAGATTGTAAAAATCTCCACCCTTTACCCACCAGGCGCCGTCACCATGATTCAAACCCCGGACCCTTAGATTGAAAGTCCAACGCTTTAACCACTAGGCTATTGCACCCATCATGAGCGGTGCGTAAACACTTGTGTCCTGTTTTGCTATTGGTTGACTTATATTGAAGAGGCAATCAGAAAAACCATAATATTCTGACGTCAGGGAACCTAGTACCAACATGGCTGCACCTTTTCACTGTGTTTTGTGCATGTGCTTTGGATAAAAAAGATCGATTTCAATATAAGTCAACCAATAGCAAAACACGACACAAGTGTTTACGCACCGCTCAACCAGTGGCTAGGCATTAATGTCATTTTTCTCTACCACCAGTCAAGTGGTGGTCAGGGCACTCTTTTTATATCTGCCGTGACACATTAAATACCAATTATTTGCAAATTTGGGCTCAGGAGCTCAGGCAGAAGGGTTAAAATTGCTGAGGAACTCAGGGCTCAAAGGGTTATTTTGTATTTTTTGTATTTTGTATTTCTTTTTATCACAACAGATTTCTCTGTGTGAAATTCGGGCTGCTCTCCCCAGGGAGAGCACGTCGCTACACTACAGCGCCACCCATTTTTTTGTATTTTTTCCTGCGTGCGGTTTTATTTGCCTTTCCTATCAAAGTGGATTTTTCTACAGAATTTTGCCAGGAACAACCCTTTTGGTGTCGTGGGTTCTTTTACGTGCACTAAGTGCATGCTGCACACGGGACCTCGGTTTATCGTCTCATCTGAATGACCAGCGTCCAGACCACCACTCAAGGTCTAGTGGAGGGGGAGAAAAATATCGGCGGCTGAGCCGTGATTCGAACCAGCGCGCTCAGATTCTCTCGTTTCCTAGGCGGACGCGTTACCTCCAGGCCATCACTCCACATATGATGCTAAAGATATGATGTTAAGATGCCAAACTGCCAACACACAGAGGGCGTGGGTTCACATCCTGCTCTGGCCCTTTCTCCCAAGTTTGACTAGAAAATTAAATTCAGTGTGTATACATACGTATGTGTACATAACTACATGCATGTATATGAATGTGTATTGTGTGTGCGTGTGTTTATGTAAGTTTGTGCCTGCCTATGTGTGTGTACGTGTTAGGGTAGCTGTTAGATACACATGTATGTTGAAATGTATCTATGCAGTGTGTGTGTGTGTGTAGTCACATTTTGGTGTGTGTAGGTAACATAGATGTAATGTTTTATGTTAACAAAAGCGTTTTTGTAAAGCACCTAGAGCAGATTTCTGGATAGTGCGCTATATAAGTATCCATTATTATTATTATTATCATTATCATTATTATTATTAGTCTTTTGGATGAGACAATAAACCGAGGTCCTGTGTGTAGCACACACTTGGCGCACTGAAAAAGAACCCATGGCAGCAAAAGTGTTGTCCTCTGAACAAAATTATGTAAAAAGAAATCCACTCTGATAGGTACACAGATACATAAACATACACTCAAGGCCTGACAAGCGCGTTGCGTTATGCTGCTGTCAGGCATCTGCCTAGCAGATGGCGTGTAGCATGTATGGATTTGTCCGAACGCAGTGACGCCTCCTTGCCAAAGTGAAACTGAAAGTAACATGCTGTCCCTTAACTCACTTCAAAGACAGAGCCCTATCAGAACAGCATGCATCTGTGACCCACATTAACTCACTCGGGACGACAAGTTTTCTCCCTTGCTTTTCCCCACAGACGGCCCATTTGTAAGGGTTTGGAAAAAAATTACAAAAAATACAAAATATTGTGTAAGAAAATGAAACTTTCAGAACTGGTTTATTACGTGTTGAGCTATTACATATAAAAAAATCAAATTTCTCATCTTATTTTTACAGTTTTGCCATACGTAGAAAATACTGCCAATTTTTCACCCCAAATCAAAATACCCATGCTCGCTTTCTGCATTAAATTCATTTTCTTCTTCATCATCATCCACCTCTTCAATGTCCGACCCTTCAGTTTGTAGCATTTCAAGTACTTCGGCAACCCTAAAACGTTGCCGTCACTGCCTTGTTCGCTTCACAACATTCTGAGAAGAGCCCGCTTTGCTAACAGGCTGGCACGCGAGCAGACGACCGGTCAGTGACTTTGTCAGCGTGTGTGCGAGACGGGCCACACATCCCAGGCTGACAAATCATACTGTTCGATTGTGGAGTGACCCAGAATAGCGCACTCTGCTTGGCTAATCACAAAATCACGTGTACAGCGCATGATGGAAATTTACTTTCGGAGAATGCTATTCCATTCCTTCGTCTGAATCCGAATACGTTTTGTGTAGGAATGCGTGCGCATTCCTTCGTCTGGAGAGAGTTAAGAGGCTTAAATATAATGCACATCTACATCATTATTGTATAATTGAGAATTATGCACTGACGTAGACTGGCACACCACACAACTTGTATTCACCAAAGTCATTATTGTCATCATTATTGGTGGTGCTGACTTAATCAAATATAAAATGATTTTGATCGTCATATGATGAATAAGGATTAAGATGTATTGACTGTAAAGAAAAGAAACTTCCTTGCAAGGGATAAGAAAAAAATATATCTAAAATCAAAAGGGAAAATGATTCAGCGCTTATAGTTTTTAGAGGCGTTTGATTGGCTGAGAGCGGGCGGGCCCCTCTTTTCACTGTTAGCCGCGCGAAATTTGGCCAAGCAGAGCAAACCAATAGGCCTAGTTTTGCATCAGTTTGACATGGTACAGTATATGACACCAAAAGACACAGCAGAATGATGTAAAGTTAAGTGCATGCCCGGCAGAACACACCACATAGGCAAAACGTGCATATCAACATCCACAGGAAAGTGGAGCGATGGTCTAGATGTAATGTGACCACCTAGGAAGGGAGACAATCTCACCACACTGCTTTGAATCACATACTAGGCAGAATTTTCTCCCCCTCCACTGGACCTTGAGTGGTGGTCTGGACGCTAGTCATTCGGATGAGATAAATCAAAGTCCTGTGTGCAGTATGCACTTAGCGCATGTAAAAGAACCCACAGCAACAAAAGGGCTGCCCCTGGCAAAATTCTGTAACCAAAAAATCCAATTTGATCAGAAAACAAATACCCTTGCAGGGAGAAACAAAAAAAAAAAAGTACAAAAAAATGGGTGGCGATATCACTGTAGCGACATGCTCTCCCTGGGCAGAGCAGCTGCAGTTTCACACAGAAATATCTGTAGTGACACAAAACAGTAACACAATACAATAATACAATACCAAAAAACCATCCAACCCACTTATCAAGAGCAGCAGCAGCCACACGAGATGTTTGTACCACCCACTCACTGAAAATAACACTACTGTTTATTTTCTCCTTCACTGAAATTCTTCTTCTTCTTCTGCGTTCACTCGTATGCACACGAGTGGGCTTTTACGTGTATGACCGTTTTGACCATGCCATGTAGGCAGCCATACTCCGTTTTCAGGGGTGTGCATGCTGGGTATGTTCTTGTTTCCATAACCCACCGAACGCTGACATGGATTACAGGATCTTTA
>NC_134891.1:2654167-2656667 GCF_041734735.1 Babylonia areolata | reverse complement strand
ATTATTCTGTTTTATGTTTCTGCTACTTTTCTTGTTTCACTTTAGGTATTGGATTGTAAAGCACTTAGAGCTTGCTTATGCTTGTATTATAGCGCTATAGAAAAATAAAATATTATTATCATTATTATAGCTACACTTTGAATTAAAGATGATCTTTATCACGCATCAAGTTGTTTTTTCTTCAGCAGGATCAGCAGGATGATCTCATGAAGTATACTTGTATTTGTTTAGCAATTTGTATTGTACTGTATAATCTTCTGGGCATAAAATGTATCGCCTTATAATTCCCAGGACTGAGTAGTATACATCGTCACCAAAGTTAAAACAAGAGATAGGATATAGTATATGATCCTATATTCTGTAGCTAAAATCATATAAGCAAAATAAACAATTTGATTTCGAATCAGTCATTTTGTCTACTGAAGTGAAATAATGACAAAGTTTTCAAGTTACACACACTTGCCAAACACAGTAATGAGTTTGAGTCAAACTAATCATATCCACAATCTTATGATATGTAACAAAGCTTACTCAGTTACTGAGCCAAACTTTCCATATTCAGATTTCATCAGAAAGTAACTCACACTTTAAAGTTTAGTAGTACCAGTCTTACCCAAAAATTTTGCCTCAGATGGCAGAAGAGGCTCAAACGGTGTGAAGGGGTAGAGAGAAAAAGGATCTCCAGGCACGTTGAAAGACTGCCGCACCCAGCTCTGTGTGTAGTTTCTCTGGAACTTCTTGGACGGAAACCGTGGCTCTATGGGTCCCAGCACCTCATCACTCTCTGGCTCAGGCCCTGGCCCTTCAATCTTCAGAGGGACAAAGGTGGCATTGAACACACTCACAGATGGCTCCTCTTTGCTGGGAAGGGCTGGAATCTGCAGACGTGCTCGTAGGACTGCCAAAGTGGTGTCTAAAATGCGTTGCGTAGATCCAAAATAACTTTCCCATAGAAACCGTCCATGGTGGCGTAGCTGAGTGATGTCATTGTCACTGAACGTCCTCAGGAAGAAAGGAATTTCTGTCACTCTTGGAAGTGGTAAAGTCAAAACGGCTTTGTCCCAATCCAAGATTTCATCAAATGGCAAGCGCCTGTGTAAACCTAGTATCACCGGTATGGCACCATATTTCAGTGCTTCATAAAGTCTTGTCTGGAAGACGTTTGTAGAAGTCAAGGAATCGTTCAAAGGAAATATCAACAATGTGAATGTTGACTGCATTAAAATTGTTTTCCTCTGTTCTGGTTCTCCACACAGCCCCCACTCGGTCTCCAGCCCCTCAGGGTTGGAAGAGCCGCATGCTAAATGCATCACTGAACTCTCTCCCAGTTTGCTCTGCAGATCTTTCAGCCAGGTGACTATGGCACTCTCTACATTGTAATACCCTTGGTTTTTGACACTCATCAACAACTTGCGTGACTTCTGAGATTCATGGAACTGTTTCAGGTTTCTCCCCTGCTCCCTGTAGTCCTCATTCTCCCCATACTGCGGGTACCGGAGCTGCTGCCCCTTT
The DNA here is from genome assembly GCF_041734735.1 of Babylonia areolata. Classification (NCBI taxonomy): domain Eukaryota; kingdom Metazoa; phylum Mollusca; class Gastropoda; order Neogastropoda; family Buccinidae; genus Babylonia; species Babylonia areolata. The sequence goes on along the minus strand of NC_134891.1, from coordinate 2,655,155 downwards.
CTTTCAGAGGACGGAATATACTCTCCCCAGAAGGAGACCAGAAACTTGTTCCTTGCCGGAGACAAGGGAGGTAGCTCTGACCACACATCACCACTAGCATGACCCTTGCTGGGTGGAATGAGGATGTCAAAACTGTTCCTGAACGGGAAACTGAGAAATGAGGACTGGGCTACAAGCGCTCTGCCCGTGTTCACGTTCTTGAAGTAATCAGTGTTCTTGTGACTGCGTGCCAGGTTAAACAACAAATGGTTCCTCCCATCCCCGTTCCAATGAGGTAAACCTTGGAGTACCCTTTCCATTTTTTCCCTGGACACTGGGCCTGTTCTGGCTTCCCCCACCAGCACAATAAAAATACAAGCACTGCTAGGATCGTCAGTCACATACATATTCTGACTTAAACTGCTCACCACAGATGTTAACACAAAATCTTCAATGGGCAGCGCGTCAACAGTCTCATAATCTTCAGGATCATAAAAAAAGACAGGAAAGCCAGACACGAGGGAACAGCGAGAAAAGTCAAAGCAGCTTTCCATCCGGCACAGACTGGGAGAAGAGGGCGGCGCCATTGTCTCTGAGATGGAGTTCTCAAAAATGATCCTCTGAGGAGCCTTGATACTGGGCACGTATGCGTTGGTTTCCTCCTTCTCGAACTTCAGCTGATCAAGGCTGAGCTTGACCTGGGAGATCTCTTTCTTCAATGCGTTGTACTGACTCTTCAGGTTGTCGATGTGGCTTGTGTATCCTGCAATCTCTGTCTGAAGACTCTGACGCTTGTTTTCTAAATCGCGCAGCTCATTGTTCACAGATGCTTTGATGGCCTTCAGCTCTTCAATGTGGTTTTTGAAGTCTGCAATCTTCTTCTCCTCATCCGGATCATAGTCCAGCTTGTTGCGGGAGATGTGTGAGGGGTTGTCTGTGTCGCAGTCGCTGCCCATGTTTGAGAGGTAGTAGTGGGTGATGAGGGGGAGGATGAGGAAGGTGGTGAGCA
>NC_134891.1:2634167-2649167 GCF_041734735.1 Babylonia areolata | reverse complement strand
CTTACTTGAACAGTGTTTCGCTGGGATAAACATTTCTTGAGTTTAGTGGAAATTTACTGGAAGGAAAATATTCCTGGAACTGCATTGTTCAGATTTATTGAATGCATTTTTATACAACATTATCGAAAATACTCACAAAAATTAACCAAAAAAATACATTATTATTATTATTATTATTATCATCATCATGATTATCATTATATTATTATCATTATCATTTTTTTTTTACTATTATTATTAGCGTTGTTGTTGTGGTCGTCGTCTTCCATGTTGTTCTTGAGTAAATGAACAGAAAAGACAGTACTGCAGTCTGTATTTCTTGAACACGCAGGCTGAAAAGTCACAATGATTAAACCTATGAAGGGACATTTTGTCAAACAAAATTTTAATGCACAAAACAGGCAGCGAGATGGAGGGGAGCATGATAAACGAACAGTAAGTTTGTGGGACAGGAAGAAAAATACATACATATTGTTTGGTATTAGTACAAGCACGCACATGTATATATATATATATATATATATATATATATATTTTTTTTTTTTTTTTTTTTTTTTTTTTTTTTTTACACATCCAAAAAAAAGAAGAGTTTTGTTCTTCAAAGCTATATTTTTCTCGTCTGTGTAACTTGCCAAATATTCAACATTATCAAATAATTCACAGACACACACACACACACACACACACACACACACATGTATATATATATATATATATATATATATATATATATATATATATATATATATATACATACATACATATATGTATAACACACACACACACACACACACACACACATGAATCAATAATAATCGAGGCCAAAGTCCACCTTTTCTCCGTTTAGTACGTCAGTTCCCGCCACACCCACACACCCCACCCCCCCACTTCCTGTGCCCACTGCACTCTCCCAAGGAAGAGGTAATAAGAGTCAACAGACTTCATAGTGGAGGGTTGGGCTGGTACTGCTCAAAAGTAAGTTGGAGGGTTGCATTCTGAACTGGAAAAAAAAAGACACCCCTTAATTAACTCTCTCCATACGAACGGCGAAAGAGACGATGTTAACAGCGTTTCAGCCCAATTACCACCATCAAAATATTGCAAGCGGAAGGCTCTTGTACTGAAGAGGTGAATGTTGACAAAGAATACCACAATTCTGACGACGGAAGCTAAAGGTTGGGTCATTCAGACACCCACTGGACATCCGAGGGGTCTGTGTAGTGGAGAAGAGAGGACTGGCCGTACTGAGTGAGTTAAAAATGACCACCCAAGATGCTTATGTAAAGTGCAATGTCGAGTGATGGCCTAGAGGTAACGCGTCCGCCTAGGAAGCGAGAAAATCTGAGCGCACTGGTTCAAATCACGGCTCAGCCGCCGATATTTTCTCCCCCTCCACTAGACTTTGAGTGGTGGTCTGGACGCTAGTCATTCGGATGAGACGATAAACCGAGGTCACGTGTGCTAGCATGCACTTAGCGCACGTAAAAGAACCCACCGTGCAACAAAAGGGTTTGTTCCTGGCAAAATTCTGTAGAAAAATCCACTTCGATAGGAAAAACAAATAAAACTGCACGCAGGAAAAAAAAAAAAAAAATTGGGTGGCGCTGTAGTGTAGCGACGTGCTCTCCCTGGGGAGAGCAGCCCGAATTTCACACAGAGAAATCTGTTGTGATAAAAAGAAATACAAAATACAAATTCTCTCTGGCGTAGGAAATGGTGTTTCCCGCAACACACCCATGTCCGTTTGCACAACAACAAAAAAAAAAAAAAAAAAAATTGATTGGATAATGGGGTGGGTGGTTGAATGAAGGAAGGATTGAAAGACGGGTGGAATGATTTAGAGTTTGAACGAGTGGGTGGATGGGTGGTTAAATGGGTTATAAGTCCGTTGGGTGGTTTATTGGTCGATCGATAAATCGATTGACTCACTGACGGATAATGTTTGCTGGATCTATAGAGGAAGTCAAGTGAGTTTTGATTAATAGCTATATTTCAATACTTTGTCTTCTGTTGAAATGATATGACTGACAACCCAATGCAAAAAAAAATATCGAAACTGTCTGTGTGTGTGTGTGTGTGTGTGTGTGTGTGTGTGTGTGTGTGTGTGTGTGTGTCTGTCTGTCTGTCTGCCTGTCTGTGTATGTGTTTGTGTTAGCCTCTGTGTGTGTGTGTGTGTGTGTGTGTGTGTGTGTGTGTGTGTGTCTGTCTGTCTGTCTGTCTGTATGTGTTTGTGTTAGCCTCTCTCTCTCTCTCTCTCTCTCTCTCTCTCTCTCTCTCTGTATGTGTGTGAGACCACCCCCCCTTCAGCCCCCCCTCCTCCCTCCCCCCCTTTTATTTTTTTATCCAGTTCCGGGGTTTGACAGTAGAGTGGGCGTGTTTGATGCACACCACCACCACAAGAGCAAAACCGTGAAAGGTCAAGCCAGTTTGAAGTTACAGTGATACTGTTTAGAACATTGACATTTTCCACTTAGGCTTTGGACGTCAGAGAGAAGTCCGAGAGTAACCACCCACCACGTCCCACGTGAAGGTCCTAACTGACTCCTGTCACTATGTGGGTGTACAACAACTGATCCTGTACCACCACTGCGGTGGAGATGCCGGGGGTCTTTCGGTATAAACAGCACCCCCGCCTTCTGGAAATTCTGTGCTAGAAATTTCCTCTTTTCTGTCATTCTCTTTGTTTCTGCCTTTTTTTTCTTTTTCTTTCTTTCTTCACTGTTGTCTCCTTTTTCTGCCTTCCCAGTCCGTTCCCCTTTCTTTTCTTTTTTTCAAGCAAGCCTTGACACTTTTTTTTCTCTCTTTTCCGCAGTCTATGATGTACTATCTGTGTTGTCTTGCTCTGGCGATTAGGTAGTGAGATTGTAAACACTGGGATGGGCACTAGCTGCCCATACTGCAGTGTTATTTGCCTGTATGGCCTTTTTATGTATGTTTTGTTTGGCTTTGAAGTATTGGGGTTTTTTCCCCTTCTTTTACGATTTTGTGTGTGTGTGTAATCTGGGGATGATAGATTAAGCGGAATGGCTGGCGTCCTCAGCATGGCCTAGTCTTATTTGCCATAAGGAGCTAAATGGTTGGGATACTGTGTTATGAACTGTGTTTTGTGAGTTTGTCTTAGTGTTTTTTGTTTTGTTTTGTTTGGGTTTTTTGTTGTTTTTTTAATGTGACAGTTTTGTATTGACGCGGTTGAGCATCTGTATGGTTTGACAGTCCTGATATTATTATTATGGCCCTGTGCTGTCGGCTGGACAATAAGCAACAAGAATAATAAGAATGAATAAGAATAACTGATTCTGTTCCCAGTTTGAACTTCAAAGTCCATGATCCGCTGACTGACTCTTTGTTATTCTTTATGTCTGCGTAGCCATGTGTCGTAGAGTAGGTGCACAGCCGGTTTTGACTAGATCACGCCCCTTAGAGAGGCCACTGTGGCGCCGTCTTCGGTGATCTCCTGTTCTGGTAACGGTATACAGTTAGCCGGGTTTTGGGGAGTTTTCCTTCTCTTGGAAGAACTGCCTGCTGAGGCTAACGGACTCCATCTGCCCGGGTTTGAAATCAGAGTTGTCCTTCTCCTGGACTATGTGGGTCCACGGCACCTTATTCCATATCATTTGGTGCAGCCCCCAAAAGGAGGGCTCCCCCATCCGCCACCCAGGGGACGCGCCCCTGCGCCGTATAGTCCCAGCGCGAGGGTTATCCTTTAATTTTGTGAATAATTCTTGTTCCACTTCGTCCCTATGTTTTGTCAGTCGCTGCTTTGCTATAGACAGTGAACGTGTCCACAAGTTAAGGCAGAAAGATTACTTTGACCAGACTGAGTTATGCTACTTTAACCCTTTCACCGCCAGTCAATTTAGAGTACAAAATTCCCTTGTGGTATAAACACAGAAAAGACAGTGGCTAAGAATAGCTGGGGATTCCCCCTGCGATGTATAGAAAATATGGCCTATCCTACCACCGAACATTAAGAGCAGTAGGTTCATGGATAACAGACCAATGAATGGTCACCTTTCAGTGACATGGGTCCTCTACCACGCCTGTGCATAAATGCGAGCTTGGCGGTGAAAGGGTTAAGCTTGCATCTGTTTGAATTCCGTTTGACTATGTGGTGTACAAAATGAACGGTAATGTAGCGCTGTAGCATCCTATATTCCTGGAGCTGAATTTAGGATGCTAAAGTGCGACTCTACCATGGGTTTGTTATAAACCTCACCTCACCTCAGGCCCATAACTACAAAGTAGTTGTTTGGCCCAACACTCGGCTTATATCACAGATTGACATAAGTTTTACATCAGTTTGGGCCAACAGCAAAGTGAGAGCTGTATTATCAATGGTTTCTCCAGTCAATGGGAAATCATTTACAGCTTAGTCTTTTGTGAAGGACTATAACTCTCAAACTAGGAGGCAAAATTGCACTGGCTCTTAGTGCTGCAGCCTTGTGGGCTAGTTTGCCTTTGGCAACCATCCCAACGCCGACAGCAGTTGCCTCCTCTGCTGTTCTGATGGTCATAGTTGGACACGACTGACTATCATATATTCTAGTCGTTGGGGGAAACCTGAGGACCGCAGACGCAACCTCCCTTCTCCATCTGTCCCTGTCAGCAGCCGCTGGCAGCAGCTCACGTGTATGGAGTCCGGTCCATTCTTTGATGTTCTCATGCCAGTTCTTCCGCTGTCTTCCTCTTCTTCTCCCGCCCTCGATGGTGCCTTGCAAGATTGTTTTGGACTAGAGTGGTGTGTCGAGTGTTGTGCCCAAACCATATCAGCTTGCGTCTCTTCACAGTTGAAAGGAGAGGTTCCTGAGGTCCAGCAAGGTTCTTAATTCTGCTCTGTACATATTCATTAGTCCTGTGCTCGATCCAGGAAATTTGAAGGAGCTTCCTCAGGCATTTGTTCTCGAAAGATTAAGTGAAATAGTGATTTTGAGGTTTCTATGACCGTGTCACATTTACAATCACATCACATAAGGACAGTTTACAGTTTTAAGACACCAACACTTGTGCCGGTGCCCCTCTGTTGTCAATGGTTTGTGTGCACACAGTACGGGTGAGCTCATGAGTGGAGAGTGGTCGAGTGTGTTATGTCGTTTTGGTCTTTGTGTGTGCGAATTGGAAAACGGCGTGTGTGGGTGAAAGGGGGGAGGGGGGTGGGTGGCAGAGGAGGCCGAATGGGGTCTGCGCAGGGAGGGGCGTGCACACACGCACGCACGCACACACATTCACACACACACACACACTTTCTCTATCTGCCTGTCTCTCTCTCTCTCCCTGTCTCTCTCTCTCTCTCTCTCTCTCTCTCTCTCTCTCTCTCTCTCTATCAAGTACACACACACACACACACACACACACACACACACACACACACACACACACACACACACACACACGAGGTGGAGGAAACAGACAGACGAAGACGAGGAGAGAGAGAGAGACAGAGAGAGAGAGAGAGAGAGAGAGAGAGAGAGAGAGAGAGAGACTCATAGACCAGATCTTTATCGAACTGAATGAAAAACTGTGAAACAGCAACACTTGGACACTCAGAGGGTTTATGAGTTCTCTACTTCCGGGGCTCGATTTATGCGGACTGATCGATCAAGCCATAACATCAATGACGATAGTTGATGGGAAATCTGGCTAGTGGTGCTGGCTGAAGCCAGACTTATGATATTAGTGGGTGCGATGGGGATGCTTGTCTAAAGTTCCTGGTCGGACAATGTTGATTTATTTTGTTTTTATTTCCCTTGAAGACGTGAGGTATGTGAACATTGTAAAATCACTGTGAATATATGTGTGAGTGTGTGTGTGTGTGTGTGTGTGTGTGTGTGTGTGTGTGCGTGCGTACGTGTCGGTGTGTGTGTGTGTGTGTGTGTGTGTGTGTGTGTGCGCGCGTGTCGATGTGTGTGTGTGTGTGTGTGTGTGTGTGTGTGTGTGTGTGTGTGTGTTTCAGTCTGTCCGTCTCTGTCTCTGTCTCTCTCCTTATCTCTCTCTCTCTCTCTGTCTGTGTTTGTCTGTATAATATGTCTGTCTGTCTGCCTCTCTCTCTCTCTCTCTCTCTCTCTCTCTCTCTCATTCTCCCTCTCCCCCCTCTGTCTCTCCCTCTCCCCCTCTCTCTTCCCTCTCACTCTCTCTCTCCATCTCTCCCCCCCTCTCACTCTCTCTCTCTCTCTCTCTCTCCCTCTCTCCCTCGTCTCTTTCCTTCTCCTAAATAATGTTGAAGTCCTTGATCAAAATATAGCATTATGTCAAGCTTATTTACATCATTATTTAGGGTCATGAAATTCGTGAATCCTTCGTTGTCAAAAGTTTTGATGTTGAGGTGACTTCCTATAATTATTCATTTCATACATGCACTGCTTAATTCTATTTGTTTGTATGCAGTCTCATGTTGGTCTATCCAGATAATCAAGTTAACAAGATTGATCATGTTGGGAATAAGAATGAAAATACAATGGGGTGGCAATGATTATATTTATTTCAAAAATGACTGCTTTCAGATCAGGAAGTCTTGGTTTGAATTGAAAGGTGAAAGTTTGAAGAAAAACAGCATGACCAGATAGTATGTCTGGAGAAAAAAAAATAAATGAAAAGAAAAATGAATGATATAAAAAATTTTAAAAAAAACAAAGAAAGCAACGGTGAGCCTATTTAAAGACAAAGCACCCAATAATTTGTAAGATATCGATTGTTCTGCTTTTTTCACAAGAAAGGAAAGTCAGTTATCTAAAACAAACACGTTATTCAAACGGCCACAGAGGTATCGCTCTGACACACAAAAAAACAAATTATTACCCTATGTTTAACTCTTTCCATACGAACGGCGAAAGAGACGACGTTAACAGCGTTTCACCCCAATTACCATCATCAAAATATTGCAAGCAGAAGGCTCTTATACTGAAGAGGTGAATGTTGACAAAGAATACCACAATTCTGACGACGGAAGCTAAAGGTTGGGTCATTCAGACACCCACTGGACATCCGAGGGGTCTGTGTAGAGGAGAAGAGAGGACTGGCCGTACTGAGTGAGTTAAAGCTGAAGCGTTGATTAAGCTGTGTCATGACAAGAGTAAACAATACAAATTAATATCGAATGGTTAGTCATATATTACTCGTATCTATTCAAAACAATTCACTTTATTAAAGATATTTCAAATTGCTTTCCAAAGCTTTTCAAAGAAGGCATTGGCCTCGGCATTAAAATGATGTGGCAGGCAAACAGTCGTGTCTAAAATATTTTATAATCTTGCAAGATTAAACTTTCATCGTACGAAAAAAAAAAGGATTCTTTGGCCTAACTTATCAAACATAAACTTCACATCTGACGTTACGAGATGATGTGACAACTCGATGGGGGAACACAGTGTATGTGCTGTGGACCATCCCCTTTCCACGCCCCCCCCCCACCCCCCTACCCACAGACGGGCTATGGAGGCCTAAACGGAGGGGGTAAACAGTCATGTAAAAGGCAGCTCACGGACACATAAACGAGGGAGACGCGCAGTAAACGCAGAAAGATACACTGAGATGTGTACCTATACACACCTACACCTGCACCTTGTGACGCAGATCAATGAGAACAACAAAATTGAAAAGACCACGGAAAGGTTTGCTAGATGCCCCCCCCCCCCACCCCCACCCCCACGCCCCCCTTCCCCCCTCCCTCACCCTCCCCCCACCCGCCCCCCTTCCCCCTCCCTCACCCCCCACCTCCCCCCCTTCACTACCCCGTCCCCCACTCCCGCCTCCCCTTTAAAACTTTGTTTGTTTGTTTGTTTTTTTATTACGTATTATGACTAACTTCCTTACGCCTCCTAATCCAATGTGCGCAGTGAAAACATTTCGTTTTCGGTGGTGTGTGCATGCCCGCGCGAGTTTGTGTGTGTGTGTGTGTGTGTGTGTAGGTGTGCGAGCGCGCGCGCGACACTGAAGAAGCGGGTGAGGTGTCATAGCTGGTTTGGTGAAATATTATTTACACAGGTGAAGGGCATGTTTTGTGAGATGGATTACAGGCCATATTGTTGAGACTGACAGCTTTGTCCAATGAATTTTACACTGTGGTGAAAGAGAGAGGGGGGGGGGAGAGAGAGAGGGAGGGAGGGATGGAGGGAGAGAGAGAGGGGAAGGGAGAGGGGGAGACAGACAGAGAGAAGGGGGAGTGAGAGAGGGAGGGAGAGAAAGAGGGTGTGTATGTCTGGGTGGAGGTGCTGTGTGTGTGTGTGTGTGTGCGTGTGTGTGTGTGTGTGTGTGTGTGTGTGTGTGTGTGTGTGTGGTGTGTGTGTGTGTGTGTGTGTGTGTGTGTAGTGTGTGTAGGTGTGTGTGTAGTGTGTGTGTGTGTGTGTGTGTGTGTGTGTGTGTGTGTGTGTGTGTGTGTGTGTGTGTGTGTGTGTGTGTACAGACGATGACTGCAGAGAAAACGAAACCAATTTGACAAGAAAAAAACAGGCCTCCTGTCTGGACGCTGTAATAGCACTTAGACCTTCTTTGTGTTATTTGCCAAGTGAGACCTTTGGATCCAAGCAATCCTGTGTCAGAATACAGATATGATGGAACGCCAGGCTGATCATCTGATGTGTGGCCCATATGGACTCTCCACCACACCATACTACAAGGCAACCACGAGGAGCTGGACAAGACAACGTCACTCATCTCCAGAACTGACCTGATTGTGTAGCTGTCAAGGCCTAGAAGAAGAAGAAGAACAAGAGAGGCAAGGCCTTCAAGACTCACTTGTGATAAATTCAGTCCCCTAGCATTAATTACAGAGTAATTTCCCTTTTTTTACTATCTGCACCAAAACGTTTGCAAAATAAAAAAAAATTTCCATGCTTAGCAAAAGAAGTTCCTGTTTGAACAAAAAATGATAATAATGACTCCTCTTGTTGTTGTGTCAGAATAAGAGGTCAAAGTGCCAAGTTTAAAGAATACAAAAAATATAAATATAACAGTAAATGCAGTTTGCATATAATTAGGCTTCTTTTTTTATTTTTTTGTGCCCATCCCAGAGGTGCAGTATTATTTTAAACAAGATGACTGGAAAGAACTGAATTTTTCCTATTTTTATGCCAAATTTGGTGTCAACTGACAAAGTATTTGCAGAGAAAATGTCAATGTTAAAGTTTACCACGGACACACAGACACACGGATACACACACACACACACACACACACACACACACACACACACACACACACAGACAACCGAACACCGGGTTAGAACATAGACTCACTTTGTTTACACAAGTGAGTCAAAAAGTCTGTCCCACAAGCAAGCTGTAACCTCACCTCACCTCACCTCACCTCAGGCCCATAACGACAAGTCGTTGGGGGAAACCTGAGGACTGCAGACGCAACCTCCCTTCTCCATCTGTCTCTGTCAGCAGCCGCCGGCAGCAGCTCACGTGTGTGGAGTCCGGTCCGTTCTTTGATGTTCTCATGTCAGTTCTTCCGCTGTCTTCCTCTTCTTCTTCCGCCCTCGATGGTGCCTTGCATGATTGTTTTGGACAGACTGGTGTGTCGAGTGTTGCGCCCAAACCATATCAGCTTGCGTCTCTTCACAGTGTTGAAGCTGTAACACCAGGAAGTTATGACGGAACAACACGCTGATTGTCTGTCCCAAAAGAGAGCTGTAACACCAGGAAGTTATGATGGAACAACACGCTGATTGTCTGTCCCAAAAGAGAGCTGTAACACCAGGAAGTTATGACGGAACAACACGCTGATTGTCTGTCCCAAAAGAGAGCTGTAACACCAGGAAGTTATGACGGAACAACACGCTGATTGTCTGTCCCAAAAGAGAGCTGTAACACCAGGAAGTTATGATGGAACAACACGCTGATTGTCTGTCCCAAAAGAGAGCTGTAACAACTGTAAGTTATGATGGAACAACACGCTGATTGTCTGTCCCAAAAGAGAGCTGTAACAACTGGAAGTTATGACGGAACAACACGCTGATTGTCTGTCCCAAAAGAGAGCTGTAACACCAGGAAGTTATGACGGAACAACACGCTGATTGTCTGTCCCAAAAAAGAGCTGTAAGAACTGTAAGTTATGACGGAACAACACGCTGATTGTCTGTCCCAAAAGAGAGCTGTAACACCAGGTAGTTATGATGGAACAACACGCTGATTGTCTGTCCCAAAAGAGAGCTGTAACACCAGGAAGTTCTGATGGAACAACACGCTGATTGTCTGTCCCAAAAGAGAGCTGTAACACCAGGAAGTTATGATGGAACAACACGCTGATTGTCTGTCCCAAAAAAGAGCTGTAACAACTGGAAGTTATGATGGAACAACACGCTGATTGTCTGTCCCAAAAGAGAGCTGTAACACCAGGACGTTATGACGGAACAACACGCTGATTGTCTGTCCCAAAAGAGAGCTGTAACACCAGGAAGTTATGATGGAACAACACGCTGATTGTCTGTCCCAAAAGAGAGCTGTAACAACTGTAAGTTCTGATGGAACAACACGCTGATTGTCTGTCCCAAAAGAGAGCTGTAACACCAGGAAGTTATGACGGAACAACACGCTGATTGTCTGTCCCAAAAGGGAGCTGTAACACCAGGAAGTTATGACGGAACAACACGCTGATTGTCTGTCCCAAAAGAGAGCTGTAACAACTGGAAGTTATGACGGAACAACACGCTGATTGTCTGTCCCAAAAGAGAGCTGTAACACCAGGTAGTTATGATGGAACAACACGCTGATTGTCTGTCCCAAAAGAGAGCTGTAACACCAGGAAGTTCTGATGGAACACCACGCTGATTGTCTGTCCCAAAAGAGAGCTGTAACACCAGGAAGTTATGATGGAACAACACGCTGATTGTCTGTCCCAAAAAAGAGCTGTAACAACTGGAAGTTATGATGGAACAACACGCTGATTGTCTGTCCCAAAAGAGAGCTGTAACACCAGGACGTTATGACGGAACAACACGCTGATTGTCTGTCCCAAAAGAGAGCTGTAACACCAGGAAGTTATGATGGAACAACACGCTGATTGTCTGTCCCAAAAGAGAGCTGTAACAACTGTAAGTTCTGATGGAACAACACGCTGATTGTCTGTCCCAAAAGAGAGCTGTAACACCAGGAAGTTATGACGGAACAACACGCTGATTGTCTGTCCCAAAAGGGAGCTGTAACACCAGGAAGTTATGACGGAACAACACGCTGATTGTCTGTCCCAAAAGAGAGCTGTAACACCAGGAAGTTATGACGGAACAACACGCTGATTGTCTGTCCCAAAAGAGAGCTGTAACACCAGGAAGTTATGACGGAACAACACGCTGATTGTCTGTCCCAAAAGAGAGCTGTAACACCAGGGAGTTATGACGGAACAACAGGCTGATTGTCTGTCCCAAAAGAGAGCTGTAACACCAGGAAGTTATGATGGAACAACAGGCTGATTGTCTGTCCCAAAAGAGAGCTGTAACACCAGGAAGTTATGATGGAACAACACGCTGATTGTCTGTCCCAAAAGAGAGCTGTAACAACTGGAAGTTATGACGGAACAACACGCTGATTGTCTGTCCCAAAAAAAGAGCTGTAACACCAGGTAGTTATGATGGAACAACACGCTGATTGTCTGTCCCAAAAGAGAGCTGTAACACCAGGTAGTTATGATGGAACAACACGCTGATTGTCTGTCCCAAAAAAGAGCTGTAACACCAGGTAGTTATGATGGAACAACACGCTGATTGTCTGTCCCAAAAGAGAGCTGTAACACCAGGAAGTTATGACGGAACAACACGCTGATTGTCTGTCCCAAAAGAGAGCTGTAACACCAGGAAGTTCTGATGGAACAACACGCTGATTGTCCCAAAAAAGAGCTGTAACACCAGGAAGTTATGATGGAACAACAGGCTGATTGTCTGTCCCAAAAAAGAGTTGTGACAACTGGAAGTTATGATGGAACAACAGCAGGCTGATTGTCTGTCCCAAAAGAGAGCTGTAACACCAGGTAGTTATGATGGAACAACACGCTGATTGTCTGTCCCAAAAGAGAGCTGTAACACCAGGAAGTTATGACGGAACAACACGCTGATTGTCTGTCCCAAAAGAGAGCTGTAACACCAGGAAGTTATGATGGAACAACACGCTGATTGTCTGTCCCAAAAGAGAGCTGTAACACCAGGAAGTTATGATGGAACAACACGCTGATTGTCTGTCCCAAAAGAGAGCTGTAACACCAGGAAGTTATGACGGAACAACACGCTGATTGTCTGTCCCAAAAGAGAGCTGTAACACCAGGAAGTTATGATGGAACAACACGCTGATTGTCTGTCCCAAAAGAGAGCTGTAACACCAGGTAGTTATGATGGAACAACACGCTGATTGTCTGTCCCAAAAGAGAGCTGTGACAACTGGAAGTTATGATGGAACAACACGCTCATTGTCTGTCCCAAAAGAGAGCTGTAACACCAGGTAGTTATGATGGAACAACAGGCTGATTGTCTGTCCCAAAAGAGAGCTGTAACACCAGGTAGTTATGATGGAACAACAGGCTGATTGTCTGTCCCAAAAGAGAGCTGTAACACCAGGTAGTTATGATGGAACAACAGGCTGATTGTCTGTCCCAAAAGAGAGCTGTAACACCAGGACGTTATGATGGAACAACACGCTGATTGTCTGTCCCAAAAGAGAGCTGTAACACCAGGTAGTTATGATGGAACAACACGCTGATTGTCTGTCCCAAAAGAGAGCTGTGACAACTGGAAGTTATGATGGAACAACACGCTCATTGTCTGTCCCAAAGCTGTAACAACTGGAAGTTATGACGGAACAGCACGCTGATTGTCTGTCCCAAAAGAGAGCTGTAACACCAGGTAGTTATGATGGAACAGCACGCTGATTGTCTGTCCCAAAAGAGAGCTGTAACACCAGGTAGTTATGATGGAACAGCACGCTGATTGTCTGTCCCAAAAGAGAGCTGTAACACCAGGTAGTTATGATGGAACAGCACGCTGATTGTCTGTCCCAAAAGAGAGCTGTAACACCAGGAAGTTATGATGGAACAGCACGCTGATTGTCTGTCGCAAAAGAGAGCTGTAACACCAGGTAGTTATGATGGAACAGCACGCTGATTGTCTGTCCCAAAAGAGAGCTGTAACACCAGGAAGTTTTGATGGAACAACAGCAGGCTGATTGTCTGTCCCAAAAGAGAGCTGTAACACCAGGAAGTTATGATGGAACAACACGCTCATTGTCTGTCCCAAAAGAGAGCTGTAACACCAGGAAGTTATGACGGAACAACAGGCTGATTGTCTGTCCCAAAAGAGAGCTGTAACAACTGGAAGTTATGATGGAACAACACGCTGATTGTCTGTCCCAAAAGAGAGCTGTGACAACTGGAAGTTCTGATGGAACAACACGCTGATTGTCTGTCCCAAAACAGAGCTGTAACACCAGGAAGTTATGACGGAACAACACGCTGATTGTCTGTCCCAAAAGAGAGCTGTAACACCAGGAAGTTATGACGGAACAACAGGCTGATTGTCTGTCCCAAAAGAGAGCTGTAACAACTGTAAGTTATGACGGAACAACACGCTGATTGTCTGTCCCAAAAGAGAGCTGTAACACCAGGAAGTTATGATGGAACAACACGCTGATTGTCTGTCCCAAAAGAGAGCTGTAACAACTGTAAGTTATGACGGAACAACACGCTGATTGTCTGTCCCAAAAGAGAGCTGTAACACCAGGAAGTTATGACGGAACAACACGCTGATTGTCTGTCCCAAAAGAGAGCTGTAACACCAGGAAGTTATGATGGAACAACACGCTGATTGTCTGTCCCAAAAGAGAGCTGTAACACCAGGAAGTTATGACGGAACAACACGCTGATTGTCTGTCCCAAAAGAGAGCTGTAACACCAGGAAGTTATGATGGAACAACACGCTGATTGTCTGTCCCAAAAGAGAGCTGTAACACCAGGAAGTTATGATGGAACAACACGCTGATTGTCTGTCCCAAAAGAGAGCTGTAACACCAGGAAGTTATGATGGAACAACACGCTGATTGTCTGTCCCAAAAGAGAGCTGTAACACCAGGAAGTTATGACGGAACAACACGCTGATTGTCTGTCCCAAAAGAGAGCTGTAACACCAGGAAGTTATGACGGAACAACACGCTGATTGTCTGTCCCAAAAGAGAGCTGTAACACCAGGAAGTTATGATGGAACAACACGCTGATTGTCTGTCCCAAAAGAGAGCTGTGACAACAGGTAGTTATGATGGAACAACACGCTGATTGTCTGTCCCAAAAGACAGCTGTAACAACTGGAAGTTATGACGGAACAACAGGCTGATTGTCTGTCCCAAAAGACAGCTGTAACAACTGGAAGTTATGACGGAACAACACGCTGATTGTCTGTCCCAAAAGAAAGCTGTAACAATATCTTCCGTTAAATATTTTTTTCGTTTTATTCACTCAGTTCTTCATAATTTCTATTCATATACTCATCTAATTATTTATCTTTTTAATCATGTGTGCAGTCTTACTGTTCAGGGTTTAATTGTGATAATTCAATCAGTCTATTGATCTACAGCGCCCACGTTGTTGCAGAATACATACAAATGAATAGTAGTAGTTGTAATAGTTCTTCTTCTTTTTTACTACTACTACTACTACAACTACGTACTACTCAAGGTCGTCGTCGTCGCCATCATCATCATCATCGGAATCATAATTATAGCAGCAACATCAACAACAACAACAACAGCAAAAAAAACACAAAAAAACCCATTTATCCTATTTTCAGAGCCAAAGAACGTCACCACACATACAGTAACAGTGCAGCGGAAGGGAGGCGGAGGGCGGGGGTTGGGGGGGCACCCGTGTCCCTATACACACAGCATAGTGGACAGAACAAAACGTGCTCAGCTATGCACACAGCGGTAGCGTGGTAAAAAAAACAATAGAGTGTTGACGGCTGGCTTTTTGACGGGCGCCATAGCCGATTGGTTAAAGTGTTGGACTTTCGATCTGAGGGTCCCGGGTTCGAATCAC
>NC_134891.1:2614167-2621667 GCF_041734735.1 Babylonia areolata | reverse complement strand
TACCCCCTGTAGTCAGTACAGTGCTATACCCCACAGTGCTATACCCCCCTGTAGTCAGCACATTGCTATACCCCCTGTAGTCAGCACAGTGCTATACCCCCTGTAGTCAGTACAGTGCTATACCCCACAGTGCTATACCCCCCTGTAGTCAGCACATTGCTATATCCCCTGCAGTCAGTACAGTGCTATACCCCCTGTAGTCAGTACAGTGCTATACCCCCTGTAGTCAGCACAGTGCTATACCCCCTGTAGTCAGCACAGTGCTATACCCGCTGTAGTCAGCACAGTGCTATACCCCCTGTAGTGAGTACAGTGCTATACCCGCTGTAGTCAGTACAGTGCTATACCCCCTGTAGTCAGCACAGTGCTATATCCCACAGTGCTATACCCCGTGTAGTCAGCATAGTGATATACCCCCTGTAGTCAGCACAGTGCTATACCCCCTGTAGTCAGCACAGTGCTATACCCCCTGTAGTCAGCACAGTGCTATACCCCCTGTAGTCAGCACAGTGCTATACCCCCCTGTAGTCAGCACAGTGCTATACCCCCTGTAGTCAGCACAGTGCTATACCCCCTGTAGTCAGCACAGTGCTATACCCGCTGTAGTCAGCACAGTGCTATACCCCCTGTAGTCAGTACAGTGCTATACCCCACAGTGCTATACCCCCTGTAGTCAGCACAGTGCTATACCCCACAGTGCTATACTCCCTGTAGTCAGCACATTGCTATACTCCCTGTAGTGAGTACAGTGCTATACTCCCTGTAGTCAGTACAGTGCTATACCCCCTGTAGTCAGCACAGTGCTATACCCCCCTGTAGTCAGCACATTGCTATATCCCCTGCAGTCAGCACAGTGCTATACCCCCTGTAGTCAGCACAGTGCTATACCCCCCTGTAGTCAGCACATTGCTATATCCCCTGTAGTCAGCACAGTGCTATACCCCCTGTAGTCAGTACAGTGCTATACCCCCTGTAGTCAGCACAGTGCTATACCCCCTGTAGTCAGTACAGTGCTATACCCCCTGTAGTCAGCACAGTGCTATACCCCCTGTAGTCAGCACAGTGCTATACCCCCTGTAGTCAGCACAGTGCTATACCCCCTGTAGTCAGCACAGTGCTATACCCCCTGTAGTCAGCACAGTGCTATACCCCACAGTGCTATACCCCCTGTAGTCAGTACAGTGCTATACCCCCTGTAGTCAGCACAGTGCTATACCCCCTGTAGTCAGTACAGTGCTATACCCCCTGTAGTGAGTACAGTGCTATACTCCCTGTAGTCAGTACAGTGCTATACCCCCTGTAGTCAGTACAGTGCTATACCCCCTGTAGTCAGCACAGTGCTATACCCCCTGTAGTCAGCACAGTGCTATACCCCCTGTAGTCAGCACAGTGCTATACCCCCTGTAGTCAGCACAGTGCTATACCCCCTGTAGTCAGCACAGTGCTATACCCCCTGTAGTCAGTACAGTGCTATACTCCCTGTAGTCAGCACAGTGCTATACCCCCTGTAGTCAGCACAGTGCTATACCCCCTGTAGTCAGCACAGTGCTATACCCCCTGTAGTCAGCATAGTGCTATACCCCCTGTAGTCAGTACAGTGCTATACTCCCTGTAGTCAGTACAGTGCTATACTCCCTGTAGTCAGCACAGTGCTATACCCCCTGTAGTCAGTACAGTGCTATACTCCCTGTAGTCAGTACAGTGCTATACCCCCTGTAGTCAGCACAGTGCTATACCCCCTGTAGTCAGTACAGTGCTATACCCCCTGTAGTCAGTACAGTGCTGTACCCCCTGTAGCCAACAAAACGACACAAAACTCAACCCGCTGTAAGTCAGGGAGCATTCGGAAATGCTCCTCCAATTGTCTTCATGACCGTACAGCCGTTCCGCCGTGTGCCCTTACCCCCCGCCCCCACACAGTGGGGGGCCTGGGGTTGGCTTGGGGGCCGGGTGGAGGGGGGGGGGTCTTCAGCTGCTCCCTGACGTACCATCAGTCAGGCATTGAGTGTCGTGGAGTCAAAAAGTCCAGAGCTGTGAGCGATAAACCCTCAGGGGTCTTGGAGTGTCTTGAGTGCTGCTGTTTTACAGCCTCTCATGTCGTGTGGGTGGGAATCACACTGTGGCTGAAGGCTTGCTTGCAGTGGTGCTGTGTTCTTTTAGCTCTTTGTTTCTTTGTGCGTGTTTTGCGAATTGGACAATCTGAAAACAAACTGAGTGAAGTTATGACGGGGTGAAAAAATGTATAATTGGAAGGAATGGGGGGGTTTGAATTTCTAAACGTGGTTGTTGGTTTTTTTTATGGAGAACTTCTTTAGGCGTTGTTCTCATGTTTGTTGCTTCATCTTTGGTGTGTGTGTGTGTGTGTGTGCGTGTGGTGTGTGTGTGTGTGTGTGGTGTGTGTGTGTGTGTGTGTGTGTGTGTGTGTGTGTGTGTGGAACTAATGCTGAGAGAGACAGGTCAAACGCCGACATTGTGTAGAGATGTAAATCGTGCTAAAAAGGACCGCAGAATCATGACGTCCCTTTCGCTGGACGAGTTTAATCAAACTAAACTCCACTTTATATACAAAACCAGCTCTTGAATTCAGTACCTCTAACTGACGACAACACAGTGACGACAAAGTTCAAACTGTTGTGTACTGTGTGCGTTTTAACTCACTCAGTACGGCCAGTCCTCTCTTCTCCTCTTCACAGACCCCTCGGATGTCCAGTGGGTGTCTGAATGACCCAACCTTTAGCTTCCGTCTTTAGAATTGTGGTATTCTTTGTCAACATTCACGTCTTCAGTATAATAGCCTTCCGCTTGTAATATTTTGATGGTGGTAATTGGGGTGAAACGCTGTTAACGTCGCCTCTTTCGCCGTTCGTATGGAGAGAGTTAATCCGAAGTGGAGTGGCGTAAATATTTAGAACTCTTCACTTGCCTGCCTCGGTGTATGAGAAACAGGTATAACTCTTTGTGGTGTTGTTTCCGAGGCATGTACTCTGGGTGAATAAAAGGTGTTCACACTGACATGTTGTGTGCCTGAAGTCTGGAGCTGACAAGTCTGGACACCGAGAAAAGGTGTTGGTTTGTTTCTTCGAATCTGTAACTGAGTCACCTGTATCCCAGCTGACAGGAAGCATTGAGCAGCCTGGAGCTGATGAGTTGAGTCGAACGACCGTCAGACGTATTGGCAAAGCACCACCTTAGGGTCAAGGTGTTCATGAGGTTGAGTCGTTGGTTCGGGGAAGGTGAAGGTTGTGTGGTTGGAGAGGTTGAGGCCTGGTCGTCGGTCCGTCCAGTTTAAAGCTGTGTCCGTTGTGTGTGTTTTTGACAAACAAAAAGCTTAAACTACTGTTTCCTGACTGTTAACTCACTCAGTACGGCCAGTCCTCTCTTCTCCTCTACACAGACCCCTCGGATGTCCAGTGGGTGTCTGAATGACCCAACCTTTAGCATCCGTCGTCAGAATTGTGGTATTCTTTGTCAACATTCACCTCTTCAGTATAATAGCCTTCCGCTTGCAATATTTTGATGATGGTAATTGGGGTGAAACGCTGTTAACGTCGTCTCTTTCGCCGTTCGTATGGAGAGAGTTAATCACTGTTGTTGTTTTTTTGTTTTGTTTTTTGTTGTTGTTGTTGTTTTTGTATACAATGTCTTAAGCATACATGAGCATTAATCTTGATACTGGACTTGTCTCAAAGTCACGGATAACGATTTTATCGATTTCTTTTTTCTTTTTATTTAACGAGGGTGAGTAATAAAAAGAAAATAAAGAAAGAAAGAAAGAAACAAGCAAATACACAAATAAATCGATAAATAAATGAATGAAGAAATCAATGAATAAACAAGCAAATAAGAGAAAACGAAAAAAAGATAGATATTAGGAGAAAACTCCAACAGCAACAGAGTGTATGTCTATGTCCATCTATGTACTTGGTATTGAGAACAAAGGTACCAGGGAACTTGTCAGAAACCAGCAGTCTCTTTGGACGCACTTTGTGATCCCGCCCTTCTCTCTCTCTCGCTCTCTATCTATATATCTATCTAAATGTCTGTCTGTCTGTCTGTCTGTCTGTCTGTCTGTCTGTCTGTCTCTCTCTCTCTCTCTCTCTCTCTCTCTCTCTCTCTCTCTCTCGTCTCCCGCTCCTATCTTTCTATCTATCTATCTATCTCTATCTGCCTACCCCTCCTCTCTATCTGTCCCCCTCCCCTCTTTCTCTCTCTCTCTATCTGTCCCCCCTCCCTCCCTCTCTCTCTCTCTGTCTGTCTGTCTCCCCCTGCCCTCCCCCCCCCCCCCCCTCTCTCTCTCTCTCTTGTATGTTGTTCTTCCTTTCGTTGTTATCACACACTCCTCTCTGCTCTTCCTCTTTCTTCCTGTTGTTGTCGTCCTTCTTCTTCTTCTTCTTCTTCTTCTTCTTCTTCTTCTTCTTCTCCTCCTCCTCCTCCTCCTCCTTCTTCTTCTTCTTCTTCTTCTCCTCCTCCTCCTCCTCCTCCTCCTCCTTCTTCTTCTTCTTCTTCTTCTTCTTCTTCTTCTTCTTCTTCTTCTTCTTCTTCTCCTCCTCCTCCTCCTTCTTCTTCTTCTTCTTCTTCTTCTTCTTCTTCTTCCTCTGCTTCTCCTTCTCCTCCTCCTCCTCCCTCTTAATCTTCTTCTTCTTCTTCCCTCTCCCCTTTTTGACGTATTAAATACGTTGGCCTCCAGCATCAAAGCCACGCATTAGCTGATACAGGATGTCTGTGTTCAGATGACTGATGATCGTAAATGAATATAACGGAACAACTGAATAAACAAAAAATAAAGGAAATAAAGACATATATAGCGATGTCAAAATGTTGTCCGAAACATCGCTCCCCGAATGAGTAACAGGGACATCGGTTTTCTTTGTCACGTCCGAAACACTAGAGCCCTGCCCACGTTTCTGTCACGGTGAGAGGAAGAAAAGAGATTACAAAAAAAAACAAAAAAAACCGACACTCAGCCCAAGAAATTACCTTCATCCTTGTGTCTTTGGATGCCGGATTATTACAGAAACTACCAGGCTGCAGTTTCAGTTTCAGTTTCAGTAGCTCAAGGAGGCGTCACTGCGTTCGGACAAATCCATATACGCTACACCACATCTGCCAAGCAGATGACTGACCAGCAGCGTAACCCAACGCGCTTAGACAGACCTTGAGAAAATAAATACACTCAGCTTATATCACAGATTGACATAAGTTTACATTTGGGCCAACAGCAAAGTGAGAACTGTATTATCAATGGTTTTTCCAGTCAATGGGAAACCATTTACAGCTTAGTCGTTTGTGAAGGACTATGACTCTCAAACTAGGAGGCAAAATTGCACTGGCTCTTAGTGCTGCAGCCTTGTGGGCTAGTTGGCCTTTGGAAACCATCCCAACGCCGACTGTCCTAAAACCCTCTTGGCCGAGAGAGTGGGGATGTAACTTGGGCAAGACACTCTCCACTATAATCAAATTCTAACCCAAATAGTCGGAACAGCAGTTGCCTCCTCTGCTGTTCTGATGGTCATAGTCGGACACGACTATCATATAAATAAATAAATAAATACATAAAAAAGAACTACCAGGGTGCAACGAGGGACCAGCTGGGTGAAAAGGGAAAAAGGGAAAACAGAAATGAAGGAACGAAAGGAACGCTGACGGCGGAGGGGAGGGTGTCAGTTTGACAACAACAGCCAACCTTCAGGGAACGATCAGCCCCGGGCCTTTGAAACATCGATTCTGTCGGTCAGCACACATTCCAACTTCTTGTTCTGCTCAGCACGTGAACTGCTTCATCAACCTTTCACCGTATAGCCGAAAGTCAGAAACCCAACCTACACTCTGAGAAATCACACTGAAGAAAAAAAAAAAATCTTGGGAGAAAAACAGGACTTTAACTCACTCAGTACGGCCAGTCCTCTCTTCTCCTCTACACAGACCCCTCGGATGTCCAGTGTGTGTCTGAATGACCCAACATTTAGCTTCCGTCGTCAGAATTGTGGTATTCTTTGTCAACATTCACCTCTTCAGTATAAGAGCCTTCTGCTTGCAATATTTTGATGATTGTAATTGGGGTGAAACGCTGTTAACGTCGTCTCTTTCGCCGTTCGTATGGAGAGAGTTAAAACCAAAGAAAAAAACAACAACAACTAAAGCTTAGGCTTCTCCGGTGTTGTACTGGCTGTTTCTGTTCTTCGAAACCTCCAAGGACTGGTCAGAAAATGACAGGAACACCTGTGTTGAGAGGCTGACTGGTTGTTAAATGCTCGTAGTTCGCTGACAGTAAGCAGCTCCAGTGACAGGCTGTCCACATGACTGCCGCCATGTTCAAGGTGAAAGAACTCATCCACGTCATCAATTTCGAGTTCTCTTCTAAGGTGAGTCACTCTTGATGTGTTGGTTTTTTTCTGTTCTGTGGTGGGTTGTTGGGTGACGGTTCCTGGTGTGTGTGTGTGTGTGTGTGTGTGTGTGTGTGTGTGTGTTGCAGGTTCAACGGACGTCCAAGGGAAAGAAAAGGCAGACCGCGAAGAATTTTCTTCCTAGATTATATTTGAAGTGACAAAGTTTTGAGTTTCTCTCACAAGCAATAACGGTGTTTCATTTTTGTTTCGTGTAAGACAAAAATAAATAAATAAATAAAATAAATAAATATTTGGCATTCAACGAAATGATGAATATATATATATATATATATATATATATATATATAAACAGGTAAATAAATAAACAAACGAATGAATAAATAAATGAATAAGCAAACGGACAAATGAATAAATAATGAATAATTATATAAACAAATGAGCAGTTGTCGTGATACAGGCCCCTATATGTAAGCCCTATAAAATAACAACCAAATATTAAATGTATTGGTAAGTAGTCAAGAAAAAGAAATGAATAAATCAATAAACGAATGTTTCGTAAATGAATTCCGAAATGTTTTGGTTTAATTATATACTAACTTTATATAATGAAACGTCAAATCAAGTTAAGTAGTACGTAAGTAAGAAAGTGATGATTTTTTAAAGATGTCATCAACATTATTTTGTTATTATCTTCTTTTTGTTGTTGTTGTTGTTGTTGTTCTTCTTCTTCTTCTTCTATTGTTGTTGTTATATTATTATTACTATTATTGTTGTTGTTGTTGTTATTGTTGTTATTATTATCATCATTATTATTATTGTTGTTATTATTATTATTGTTGTTGTTGTTGTTGTAAATTTTTTTTATCATTATCTTCATTGTTATTTTTATCATCATCATCGTTATTATCATCACCATCATCATCATTATTATCATCATTATCATCATCATTATTTGCTTGATGTGTATTTGACGTTCGTATCATGATGCAGCTCCTTCTGCAAGATAACATAATCATTATGTAGACTGAGCTCCAAAAAGAAGGCGCAAAATAAAACACGTGTGTGTGTGTGTGTGTGTGTGTGTGTGTGTGTGTGTGTGTGTGTGTGTGTGTGTGCAAGGAAAAGAAGGGGGTAGGGGGGTGAGTTAATACCT
>NC_134891.1:2601667-2609167 GCF_041734735.1 Babylonia areolata | reverse complement strand
CGTGGTAATCTTTAACATTGACATTTTCTTTGCAAATACTTTGTCAGTTGACACCAAATTTGGCATAAAAATAGGAAAAATTCAGTTCTTTCCAGTCATCTTGTTTAAAACAATATTGCACCTCTGGGATGGGCACAAAAAAAGGAAAAAAATGAAGCCTAATTATATGCAAACTGCATTTACTGTTATATATATTTTTTTTTTGTATTCTCTAAACTTGGCACTTTGACCTCTAATTCTGACACAACAACAAGAGCAGTCATTATTATCATTTTTTGTTCAAACAGGAACTTCTTTAGCTAAGCATGGAATTTTTATTTATTTTGCAAACGTTTTGGTGCAGATAGTAAAAAAAGGAAATTACTCTGTAATTAATGCTAGGGGACTTAATTTATCACAAGTGAGTCTTGAAGGCCTTGCCTCTCTTGTTTTCTCTTGAGACTGTTGGTTAGCAAACACGTGATTGAATCGTTAAATATAATTATTTCTGCGATCGATAATCAGCACTCTCTTGTGACGACTGTTGCAGTCATGGTGGTGAGCAGGGTATGAGGAATTGACAAGAGGTTGAAGGAGCAATTAGACTGATCGTGCAGGTGATTAGTTTCTCTTTTCTAATATCTTATTTTTCTATACTTCAAACATGATATTGATATTTCGTTTTGTAGTACATGTTTCTCAGTTCTTTTATCTTATCTAAACTTACCGGCAGATGAATTAGAATAGTCATATATTTTTTCCGTTGTATTTTTTGTCACTCTCTGTTTTTTGTATTATCATATCTTCCTAATTTATCTGATCTATTTTGTTATTTGATAATTATTTTGTCCGTCCGTTTGTTTTATTCTTTTTTTTTTCATAAAAGATTAACTTGTCATCTGTTGTTTTTTTTGCTGGATTAGAAATCTGTCCTTTTTTAAGTGTGTGTTCATTTGTCGTCATCGTAAGAGTTGCGTGTAGAAACACTGCTGCTATAACCGCTTCATCTGAACTGAAATCGGACAATGACTAGTATCCTGTGGTCCACAGCTGGCTAGGAGGACGTACAGGTGGTGACAATGACTAGTATCGTGTGGTCCACAGCTGGCTAGGAGGACGTACAGGTGGTGACAATGACTAGCATCCTGTGGTCCACAGCTGGCTAGGAGAACCTACAGGTGGTGACAATGACTAGCATCCTGTGGTCCACAGCTGGCTAGGAGGACCTACAGGTGCTGACATTGACTAGCATCCTGTGGTCCACAGCTGGCTAGGAGGACGTACAGGTGGTGACAATGACTAGCATCGTGTGGTCCACAGCTGGCTAGGAGGACGTACAGGTGGTGACAATGACTAGCATCCTGTGGTCCACAGCTGGCTAGGACGACGTACAGGTGGTGACAATGACTAGCATCCTGTGGTCCACAGCTGGCTAGGAGGACCTACAGGTGCTGACAATGACTAGTATCCTGTGGTCCACAGCTGGCTAGGAGGACCTACAGGTGCTGACAATGCCTAGCATCCTGTGGTCCACAGCTGGCTAGGAGGACGTACAGGTGGTGACAATGACTAGCATCTTGTGGTCCACAGCTGGCTAGGAGAACCTACAGGTGCTGACAATGACTAGCATCCTGTGGTCCACAGCTGGCTAGGAGAACCTACAGGTGGTGACATTGACTAGTATCCTGTGGTCCACAGCTGGCTAGGAGGACGTACAGGTGGTGACAATGACTAGCATCCTGTGGTCCACAGCTGGCTAGGAGGACGTACAGGTGCTGACAATGACTAGTATCCTGTGGTCCACAGCTGGCTAGGAGGACGTACAGGTGGTGACAATGACTAGTATCCTGTGGTCCACAGCTGGCTAGGAGGACGTACAGGTGCTGACAATGACTAGCATCCTGTGGTCCACAGCTGGCTAGGAGGACGTACAGGTGGTGACAATGACTAGTATCCTGTGGTCCACAGCTGGCTAGGAGGACGTACAGGTGCTGACAATGACTAGCATCCTGTGGTCCACAGCTGGCTAGGAGGACGTACAGGTGGTGACAATGACTAGCATCTTGTGGTCCACAGCTGGCTAGGAGGACCTACATGTGGTGACATTGACTAGTATCCTGTGGTCCACAGCTGGCTAGGAGGACGTACAGGTGGTGACAATGACTAGTATCCTGTGGTCCACAGCTGGCTAGGAGGACGTACAGGTGCTGACAATGACTAGCATCCTGTGGTCCACAGCTGGCTAGGAGGACCTACAGGTGGTGACAATGACTAGTATCCTGTGGTCCACAGCTGGCTAGGAGGACGTACAGGTGGTGACAATGACTAGCATCCTGTGGTCCACAGCTGGCTAGGAGGACCTGGTGGTGGTGACAATGCCTAGCATCCTGTGGTCCACAGCTGGCTAGGAGGACGTACAGGTGCTGACAATGACTAGCATCCTGTGGTCCACAGCTGGCTAGGAGGACGTACAGGTGGTGACAATGACTAGTATCCTGTGGTCCACAGCTGGCTAGGAGGACGTACAGGTGCTGACAATGACTAGCATCCTGTGGTCCACAGCTGGCTAGGAGGACGTACAGGTGGTGACAATGACTAGCATCTTGTGGTCCACAGCTGGCTAGGAGGACCTACATGTGGTGACATTGACTAGTATCCTGTGGTCCACAGCTGGCTAGGAGGACGTACAGGTGGTGACAATGACTAGTATCCTGTGGTCCACAGCTGGCTAGGAGGACGTACAGGTGCTGACAATGACTAGCATCCTGTGGTCCACAGCTGGCTAGGAGGACCTACAGGTGGTGACAATGACTAGTATCCTGTGGTCCACAGCTGGCTAGGAGGACGTACAGGTGGTGACAATGACTAGCATCCTGTGGTCCACAGCTGGCTAGGAGGACCTACAGGTGGTGACAATGACTAGCATCCTGTGGTCCACAGCTGGCTAGGAGGACGTACAGGTGGTGACAATGACTAGCATCCTGTGGTCCACAGCTGGCTAGGAGGACGTACAGGTGGTGACAATGACTAGCATCCTGTGGTCCACAGCTGGCTAGGAGGACCTACAGGTGCTGACAATGACCGCTGCATCCTCTTCACAACATTGGGTCAGTGACACTGTCTTCTGTGCGGAACAGTCATGACATGCATATTTGTAATTGTATTTCTTTTTATCACAACAGATTTCTCTGTGTGAAATTCGGGCTGCTCTCCCCAGGGAGAGCGTGTCGCTACACTACAGCGCCACCCCCCCCCCCCCCCCCTTTTTTTTTTTTCCTGCGTGTAGTTCTATTTGTTTTTCCTATCGAAGTGGATTTTTCTACAGAATTTTGCCAGGAACAACCCTTTTGTTGCCGTGGGTTCTTTTACGTGCGCTAAATGCATGCTGCACACGGGACCTCGGTTTATCGTCTCATCCGAATGACTAGCGTCCAGACCACCACTCAAGGTCTAGTGGAGGGGGGAGAAAATATTGGCGGCTGAGCCGTGATCCGAACCAGCGCGCTCAGATTCTCTCGCTTCCTAGGCGGACGCGTTACCTCTAGGCCATCACTCCACTTATGACATCGATAATAAAGAGTCAGTAATAAACCCTGACCGTGATATCTTCGTTTTCTACTACCGTATAGATGAATAAGAGGCGTCGGTTTGACTCAAAAAGGGGATTAGCGCTGGGACATGGATGAGTGAGTGTATCAGTTCTCCAATCAGCAGACATGTTCACTTTTTTGTTCCTCTGGAAAGGAGGTCATCGTGATGATGGAGTCTCCCGTCGGACCGACGGATGAGTAGGCAGGCAGGCTTATCTGTCGGTGTGTGTCCTCATATGGGAGAAGAGGCCGATTCTGGATGCGCAGCACTTCCCACAGGTGTTGCAAGGGAAAACGTCTCCAGATGTTGAGCCCTGCTTCCTTCGCTCACGCTTCTCCTTAATGGCCAGCGTTCTCTTGTTTTCAAACGTCTTTATGCCACTAGAGCACAG
This sequence comes from Babylonia areolata, assembly GCF_041734735.1. Lineage (NCBI taxonomy): Eukaryota > Metazoa > Mollusca > Gastropoda > Neogastropoda > Buccinidae > Babylonia > Babylonia areolata. The sequence goes on along the minus strand of NC_134891.1, from coordinate 2,605,206 downwards.
CATCCTCCAGCGAGAACGGTCAAGGACATCAGTTTCCCAGAAAGCGATGTCTATGTCACAGGCTTTGAGGTTTGTCTTCAAAGTGTCCTTGAAACACTTGCAGGGTCTTTCAAGTTCACGGTGGTCTTCCTTCAGATGGCCATACAAAAGCATCTTCGGGATCTTGTCTGTCATGCGGACAACGTGTCCTGTCCAGTGTAGCTGGCACTGGATCAGCAGGTTTTCGATGCTGGGCAGGCCGCTCCTCTCTAGAACCTGGAGGTTTGAGACCCTGTCTTGCCACTTTATGCCGAGGATCATTCGTAGGTATCTCTGGTGAAGCTGCTCAAGTTGCTGAATGTGACGGCGATACGTCGTCCATGTTTCACAGCAGTACAACAAGGTGGTCAGCACAACAGATCTGTAAAGGTCAACGTGGACTGCAGGTGACAGCTGTTTGGCACTATGGAATGATGATCGTGCTTGCTACTTGCTCCATGCCGACAGCTGAAAAGAAAGTCATAGAAGAGGAACTATCCATGTTTTCGGCAAGGACCACTTTTTGTCAAGAACATAATGTCTTTCAAAAAAACAAAAAAAATTAACAGGGGCACCTATTGTTTTTAGGAAAGGAAACTATATAGAATTTTCAATGAAAATGATAGTTTGTGTTGTTCTTGAATTGATCGAAACGCTATTTTAGGGGAACTGAAATAGACCACACACACACACACACACACACACACACACACACACACACACACACACACACACACACACACACACACACACACACACACACACACACAAAGAAAAGAAAAGAAAAAAAAGAAAGAAGAAAAAAAAGGGCAACCAACTGGACAAGCGGACATTTACAAGTATACCTGAGCGACTGTCAAACAGAGCAAGAAACACATTCTTAGGGTGCCACCTGGCAAATCAAAACGTTCATAGACTGTTTTCCCAAATGAAGGAAGCAGTTTCATAATTTTCTTTGCCACTTTCCTCGCCTGAGTAAAGTGAACACGGGCAGGCAACTGGTCCATGATTAGCTCACGTGCCTCGCTGTGCACGTCACACACATACCCCCCCCCCCCCCCCACTCACACACACACACACCTCCACTCCCACCCCCACCCCCCCCACACACACAGCGCAATGTGCAAAATCATATCACCTCCTATCTATTCAATCATCCATATCGAATACAGAATCTCTGTTAGGATAATTGAGATCAATAACAGTATCAGTGTGACATTTTGCGTGTTGACAACTTGTTAGTACATCGCTTCACCCCTACACACACACACACACACACACACACACACACACACACACACACACACACCTGGCACCGTTGTCATCGCGCACACACAGCCATACACAGACAGACAGACGCGCGCGCACACACACACACACACACACACACACACATAAATAACACCAAACTCAGCTCAAGTCTCAGTGTATGGGAAAAGAAAGAGCACACACTCGGAGACTTTTCGTCGCTGTGAAACGACTATTCACCTCACTCAGTTATACAGTTATAAGGTGCACTGTTGGAGGGGCTTAAATGCTAAAGGGTTTGTTTTTGCTGGTGAAAGAATTGCTGCAACTGACGGTTTGTATGGGGAGTTAGGATTCGAATGACGGTATTCATGAAATCGATTCAGTCGCCAGTGTAATATATCTTTCGCCAGCTAGGGCAGTGCTATTTCAGGGTTATTATACAGAGTGTGCGTGAGAATAAGACGTGTCTTTAGGTAACCCTGCCATAAACAACAGATCTCGGGTTGTGGCAGAGAACCAGCGACCAAGCTCAGTTTTCTCAGTAGAGAGTTTTATCGCGAGTGTGTGCGCGTGTGTTTTATGCTGTGAAATCGTGTCGTTGAGAATCAGGTATCGTGTTGTTGTCGGGTTAGAATAAGACACAAGTATGGGACACAAGGTTTGTGAGCGTCTATTTTTTTTTCTTTTTTCTTCTTCTAATCTGTTTATTCATTTATTGATCAATCTGTTTACTTATTTAATTTGTTGTTTGTTTTGTTTTCATTTATTTGGGGAGAAGGTGTGGTGGTTGATCGATTGGCCTATTTGAGACTCCTAAATAATTCAGTAAGCTTATTGACTGGAAAGCAAAGTTGCAACATCAAAAATTAAAATAAAAAAAAAAACTTTTTAAGTGAGGGGAATCATAGTATATACTCCATAGAGCAAGACAGTACAACTATAATACGTATTTTGTCAAAATGTCAAGGTCTGTAACTAAAACTTCGTTAAAGAAAATGGCTGTCATATTTCATAGAATTAATATGTGCCTGTGCGTTGATCATAATATCATGTATCAAACTTCACTGTTGGAATGGACTGATTGGTTTGCAGGCCTAGCAGCACTAGTAGCAGTGGTAGTAGCAGCAGTAGTTGTGGTTGTAGTTGTATTTGTATTTCTTTTTATCACAACAGAGTTCTCTGTGTGAAATTCGGGCTGCTCTCCCCAGGGAGAGCGCGTCGCCATACTACAGCGCCACCCATTTTTTTTGTATTTTTTCCTGTGTGCAGTTTTATTTGTTTTTCCTATTGAAGTGGATTTTTCTACAGAATTTTGCCAGGAACAACCCTTTTGTTGCCGTGGGTTCTTTTACGTGCGCTAAGTGCATGCTGCACACGGGACCTCGGTTTATCGTCTCATCCGAATGACTTAGTTGTCAGTTGTTGTTGTTGATATTGATGTTTTGGTGCTGTCACCATCATCACCATCACCACCATCACCACCACCACCATCATCATCATCATCGTCGTCGTCATGATCATTATTCATTTATTTACTTATTCTGTTTTTGTTTGTTTCTTTATCCATGTGTTCGTTCTGTTTAACGAGGCAAACAATGAGAGACACTCAGGCCATAGTGTGAAACAACTCGCTGAGGTAATGACGTCACTGCTCGCTGTTGTGCTGGAAAGGGAGACAGCTTCACGGAGAAAAGTCATCAGTTGACTGATCAAGAACTGTCCTTCAGTCAGTCTGCTAGTTAGTTAGTGAGTGAGTGAGTGATTGACATCAGTGACAGTGACATCAGTGACACCTGTGACAGTGACATCAGTGACACCTGCGACAGTGACATCTCTGATAGTGACATCAGTGACTGTGACATCAGTGACACATATGACAGTGACATCAGTGACTGTGACATCAGTGACAGTGACATCAGTGACAGTGACCGTGACATCAGTGACACCTGTGACAGTAGCATCAGTGACAGTGACATCAGTGACAGTGACATCAGTGACAGTGACATCAGTGACAGTGACATCAGTGACAGTGACATCAGTGACCGTGACATCAGTGACAGTGACATCAGTGACAGTGACCGTGACATCAGTGACCGTGACATCAGTGACAGTGACATCAGTGACATCAGTGACAGTGACATCAGTGACAGTCCACTTGTCGTGAAGCCGAAACTTATGAGCGTCGTTATGGTTATCATAACTATTTCACCCATTAAAACCAGTCTTTGTCATGTCACGAAATTTTTTTTTTCCCCATTTTGGTTGAAGAA
>NC_134891.1:2594167-2596667 GCF_041734735.1 Babylonia areolata | reverse complement strand
TGAAGGACTGATTCCTGGAAGACATGCTGTTCGTTGTGTGTTCACCACCAGCCCAGTCCAGGACCGACCTGTCCCGGGAGAAGACCGACCCTCCCCCACAACCCATCCTGGTCAGCATCCGGAACCAGGACGGTGAGGTGGTGCACAAGACCCCCCTGGAAAAGCTCCCCCCGGGCGCCCTGCCTACCGAGGCCTTTGTGGACCAGCGGGGCAAGCCCACCCGGAAGAAGCGGGAGAAGAAACGCCGACCGCGCAGCCGCAACGACAGCGCGTCGCCGACGTTTTCCGGTTCCATCACCATCTCCAGAGAGACCACTCTGAGCGGCCTGGACTCTCCGGACTACTTCCTGTCCCAGCTGCGCTCCGCCAGCTGGTGTGAGTGCCCGGACCACGTGCAGAGCAGCTCGCGCTGCGGGGAGTGCCGGCGGGTGAGGGACCACGAGAAGTGGTGCGTGTCCCGCAACACCATCTGCCAGACCTGCGGCAAGGCCTTCAAGCGGAAGTACTCCCAGCTGGAGCGGAAGTCCTCCTTCAGCACCATCCCGGCGTCGTCAGGGCCAATGACGGTCACCAACCTCCCCACCCCCGGAAGCCCCTCGAAGAGCCGGCACCAGAACTGCTCCCCGACCAAAGCCGCCGACACCACGTCAGCTCAGCGACCTGGCTTGACAAGGGAGGCAAGCAACAACCGCGTCCGTTTCAACCAGGACGGCGAGGTAGTCTACCCTCAGTGGGACGTCTTGCCAGACTCCGGCGTGGAGGACGACAAAGAGGAGACAACCGGAGGGTCACAGCCGCTGGACCAGCCGGCAGGGAAATGGGAGGTCCGGAAGACTGCTCTCCCTTCCATTGACGCCAATGTCCACCAGAGGGCGTATCAGCTGGCCCTGGCCGACGCCAAGATGAAAGCGATGGTGCAGAAGAAGAAATCCAAGAGCCTGCAGCATCCCAAGGGACTGTACTTCTCCTACTTCCCGCTGCTGAAGAGGAAGCAGCCAGCTCCAGACTTGGCGGCCAGCCCCACCCCTCCACCTCACGCTATCGGCCTGCGGGCTGACGTCAGGGAGGGGAAGCAACTCAAGGTGAAGAAGGGACTGAAACACATCCTGGGGGACATCAAACTGGACGATTATTACCCTGGGGGCAAAAGTTACCCCAACCACGTGTCTTAGGACGATTATTACCCTGGAGGCAAAGGTTATCCAACCACGTGTCTTTGGACAATTATTACCCTGGGGGCAAACGTTGCCGTAATTTCCGTGTCTTAGGACAGTTATTACCCTCGGGGCAAAGGTTATCCCAACCACGTGTCTTAGGACGAGTATTACACTGGGGGCAAAGGTTATCCCAACCACGTGTCTTGGGACAATTATTACCCTGGGGGCAAAAGTTGCCGTAATTTCCGTGTCTTAGGACGATTATCACCCTGGAGGCAAAGGTTATCCAGCCACGTGCCTTTGGACAATTATTACCCTGGGGGCAAAAGTTATCCCAACCACGTGTCTTAGGACGATTATTACCCTGGGGGCAAAGGTTATCCCAACCACGTGTCTTAGGACGATTATTACCCTGGGGGCAAAGGTTATCCCAACCACGTGTCTTAGGACGATTATTACCCCGGGGGCAAAAGTTACCGTAATTTCCGTGTCTTAGCGCGTATGGTGCACACCAGGACTGATGCTCAATAGCTCAGTTTGTTTGCTTCTGTGTGTCTTCGTTTCTTTCTTCCTTTCTTTCTTCCTTCCTTTCTTTCTTTCTTTCTTTTGAGTATGATGACTAAGCAAAGTGTGAACGTTCTGAAGTTAGGTGGCTGATTCAGTGGCTTGATTCTTTCTTTGAGTGCTTCCACATTGGCTCTCCAGTCACATCAACTACCCCTTATTTATTTGTGAACCGGTGTTGGGATAGAAGAAGGGCATAATTTATTGTCATATTAATGATCAAATTATCAGCAAAGGAAAAGATCATTGGTCAAGGCAGCACGAAAATGACAAGAGTGGGGAAGACTTGTAAAACGAATGAAGAGAGGATGAAAGTACGATGGTACGATGGAAACCTTTGGGGGCGTGTATTGTGTGTGTGTGTGTGTGTGTGTGTGTGTGTGTGTGTGTGTGTGTGTGTGTGTGGAGGGGGTTGGAGGGAGGAGGGTTTTTTTGTTTGTTGTTGTTGTTGTTGATGTTGTTGTTGATGTTGCAGTTGTTGGGGGTTTTTTTGTTTGTTTGTTTGCGTGTTGATGGGATTTAGTTAAGTTGGGATAACTTTTTTTTTCTTGTACGCTTATAGTTATAGTTCATCAAGTTTTTGTGCCTTATACATATTATTATTAGTAGTAGTTCTTTTTTATGTATTTATCTTTTTTTTTTTCTTCTTTTTTTTCTCAAGGCCTGACTAAAGCGCGTTGGGTTATACTGCTGGTCAGGCATCTGTTTGGCAGATGTGGCGTAGCGTATATGGATTTGTCCGAACGCAGTGACGCCTCCTTGAGCTACTGAAACTGGGA
>NC_134891.1:2584167-2586667 GCF_041734735.1 Babylonia areolata | reverse complement strand
CCCACACCCGCACACTTTAGCTGACAGCCACATATCATAGCTATTCGGATTCGTGCTTTCATAGGTTTCACCTGGTGACAAGTACGGTTTCAACAATACTGTTTTTATTGCTGGCTGATATATATTACGATTGTCAAGAACAATTTGTCACCAAATCTGTCGCATGCCGCAGTCACTAACAGGGGAAAAAAAATCTATCTATCTACCTATCTCTCTCTCTCTCTCTCTCTCTCTCTCTCTCTCTTATATATATATATATGTATATATAAGCCTACATGACGTTAAAGAGAATAAACAAAAGAAAGATTCTGATTCAGCGGCACAATCATGGTCGCCAGAATGACAACTCTGTGACACATAATCTCTCTCTCTCTCTCTCTCTCTCTCTCTCTCTCTCTCGGTCTGTCTCTCTCTCTCTCTCTCTCTCTCGGTCTGTCTCTCTCTCTCTCTTACACACACACACACACACACACACACCATGTCTATAAACAAACAAAACAAAAAAAAAAAAAAAAATTAATTCATTAAAAAAAAAAAAAATAAAAAAAAAAAACGAAGACCAGCGTTTCTTTAACCACAATCCACACACCCTTCAGTTTGATAACGAAGCGAAATGAACAGGAAGAAACCTGTCATGTCATGATCACTCTTACCTTTCCGCGGCAGAACTGTCCGCAACACTGTTCATCATGACCGAACATGCAACAGGCTACATACAGCAAAACCCACGACAAAGCAGCCTACAAGGTTGCAGGAAATGCTCTGTGGATGACAAAATGGAAGGCACAAAAAAAAAAACAAGCGAGGCAAGGCCTTCAAGACTCACTTGTGATAAATTAAGTCCCCTAGCATTCATTACAGAGTAATTTCCCTTTTTTACTATCTGCACCAAAACGTTTGCAAAATAAATAAAAAATTCCATGCTTAGCAAAAGAAGTTCCTGTTTGAACAAAAAATGATAATAATGACTGCTCTAGTTGTTGGGTCAGAATATCATCAGATCAAAGTGCCAAGTTTAGAGAATACAAAATATATATATATGACAGTAAATGCAGTTTGCATATAATTAGGCTTCATTCTTTATTTTTTTGTGCCCATCCCAGAGGTGCAATATTGTTTTAAACAAGATGACTGGAAAGAACTGAATTTTTCCTATTTTTATGCCAAATTTGGTGTCAACTGAAAGTATTTGCAGAGAAAATGTCAATGTTAAAGTTTACCACGGACACACACACACACACACACAGACAACCGAACACCGGGTTAAAACATAGACTCACTTTGATTACACAAGTGAGTCAAAAACCAAAAGCCAAACCACCGCAATGATACATCCAATAAAATAAGGTGAAGACAAAAATCAAAATCAATCAAGCACCCAGCCAGTCAATAAAACCATTATTGACCTTTAAAAAAAAAAAAGATGGAAATGTTCACTCAGTAAATCAACATAAATCCCAACAGGGATTATTTCAAATATGGAATGTAAAACAACATCAAAGACAAGTTAAAGCACGAAGAAAATGAAAGAAGTATCTGGAATGCAATCTACATATTGTATTTTGTATTTGTGTGTGTGTGTGTGTGTGTGTGTATTTCTTCTTTTTTTGTCACAACAGATTTCTGTGTGAAATTCGGGCTGCTCTCCCCAGGGAGAGCGCGTCGCTACACTACAGCGCCACCTTTTTTTTTCTTTTTTTTTTTTTCCCCTGCGTGCAGTTTTATTTGTTTTTCCCATCGAAGTGGATTTTTATACACAATTTTGCCAGGAACAACCCTTTTGTTGCCGTGGGTTCTTTTACGTCCGCTAAGTGCCTACTGCACACGGGACCTCGGTTTATCGTCTCATCCGAATGACTAACGTCCAGACCACCACTCAAGGTCTAGTGGAGGGGGAGAAAATATCGGCGGCTGAGCCGTGATTCGAACCAGCGCGCTCAGATTCTCTCGCTTCCTAGGCGGACGCGTTACCTCTAGGCCATCACTCCACTTGTGTGAATATGAAGGACATATTGCAAATTTGAATGCAATACACTATAACCCTATATAACAGCCTGTCATGGCAGAGTAGATGCTGACACTGAAACACACGGCACAGAGGACTCTGAGTTCCATAGGGTAAGAAACAAGATTCTGCAATTATATCCGTCCCTGGCCATGTTCGCCGCATGGAAGATGGTCGCATCCCAAAAGACATCCTTTATGGAGAGCTCGCCACGGGGCAGAGAAGCATCGGCCGCCCACAGCTGAGATACAAAGACGTTTGCAAACGTGACATGAAGGCGCTTGAGATCAACACTGAGTCCTGGGAGGACCTTGCAGATGACCGCAACAGATGGAGAAGCACTCTCAAGAATCAGCTACGGATTTTTGAGGACAAACTGTCAGCTGCTGCAGCAGAAAAGCGAGCTCGCAGAAAAGGGACGGCAGCCAACAGACCAGCATCAGCTTTCACATGTGATCGCTGCGACAGAGACTGTCTCTCTCTCTCGCATCGGTC
>NC_134891.1:2566667-2569167 GCF_041734735.1 Babylonia areolata | reverse complement strand
ACACTGTGTCTGCATTAGCGATGGTTTGCAGCGTTGTTGGTTTTTCAGGGATATCATGGCCCCGGAGGCTTTTAACTGTGGTGTTGTAAATTGCAACAGTGCTTCTCATTATTATGGCGGTAAAAAAAACATGGATTGAGACTTATTCTACCGAATTCCCACAGTGAAAACAAAGGGAGGAAACTGACTCGTGGAAGAAGTTACGCATGGAGAAGAGCTTGGAATGCGGCGATCAGGCACCGACAAAACTGCTATCACATCTGAATAATAGTTCAGATGACATGCGTGTTTGTTCAACTGAGACACTTTCGTGGAGGTAAATAACGGAATTTACATTTTCGAGTGTGTGTGTGTGAAAGTCGTGCCGTTCACTGATGAGTAATGTGTGTACGAATCAGCAAGCGCGAACATGTGTGTATCTCGCTCTCTCTCTCACTCCCACTCTCTACTTGAAAGGAAACCCGTATTTGTAATCTGTTCACTTTATTATTATTTTTTTTTATTCAATAATAACTTAAGTGATAATTTGTTACAACAGTGCAGTCACATAAGTTGAACAATACTTGGAATCTGAATGAAATCAAATTGGGTCAGAATTTCTCCTTCTCTCTTTCTATCTTGTCTCTTTGTGTCTCAAGTCAGACAGTAGGCATGAGATCAGAAGTGTACAGGAATCAAGACTATATTATTAACTTTAATAAATAAAATAAATAAATAAAGAAGTTTTACGGTGTATTATCATCATTACATAATGATGGACCAGTTTATCTAGGTGAACTGCATGTTCCTCCAGACCGGGAATCTGTATACATTTGACCAAGTTTGTCCATCTTTTTTCTTTTCTTTTTTTTTCCTTCCCTTTTTTTCCGGCACACAAAACCGGCATATGAGATAATAATAATAATAATAATAATAATAATAATGGATACTTATATACCACACTATCCAGAAATCTGCTCTAGGTGCTTTACAAAAACGCTTTGTTAACATAAAACATTACATCTATGTTACATACACACACCAACATATGACTACACACACACACACACACACACACACACACACACACACACACACACTGCGTACATACATTTTAACAATACATGTGTATCTAACAGCTACCCTAACACATACGCACACATAGGCAGGCACAAACTTACATAAACGCACGCGCACACAATACACATTCATATACATGCATGTAGTTATGTACACATACATATGTATACATACATAGCCAAGCACAGCGAACGCAAAGGAAGTGGACCTGCCACAATTGAACTTACTGCTGAGGGAAAATGTGAGTTTTGAGACGAGATTTAAAAGATGCGAGGGAATCAGAATGACGGAGGTTATCAGGGAGCTTGTTCCACGTCTTTGGCGATTGAAAAGAAAACGATCTGTGTTCCTGTTCCTTCTTCTCAAGGCCTGACTAAGCGCGTTAGGTTACGCTGCTGGTAAGGTATCTGCGTGGCAGATGTGGTGAAGGGTATATGGATAAATGTCCGAACGCAGTGACGCCTCCTTGAACTACTGATACTGATACTGATACTCAGTGTAATGCAGGTCCCGCTGGCCAATGTCGCGACGCTTGCCGGCTGCAAGCAAAATATTAATCGCCAAGCCCTGGCTAAGCCAAAAGTGAGCGAATTAAATTTTGTGTTTGTTGCAAGGCGTTCAGTGGGTTTTTGGGGTTTTTTTTTTTTTTAATGATTCCTCAACCACTTTACGTCGGACTGGTCGCCAAAGAAAGAGCTTAACACTGCCTTTCTAGTGACTATAAAATGAAGAAATGATCAGTAAGATACATTTATAATCTTAATTTAAGTCACCTGAAACTGAACATTGAACCTGAAAATTGCAAACTGCGTTAAATCAGTTTAATGTAAGCAAACACTTACGATATTCTGAGTTTTAAAGAAGGAAACTGCGACAATTCTGGCCAGTATATAACACTTGTAGTTTTCTGATCCGATGAAACAGATGATTAGTTAATTTAGTGTGTGTGTGTGTGTGTGTGTGTGTGTGTGTGTGTGTGTCAGAAACACAGATTTCAAATCCGGACAAGCACATTCGGGATATGGCTAACCTCTACGGACCAAAGTGCAAAAAGAGGGAGATGTTGTTTTATTTTATTTTTTTTATTTTTTATTTCTCCCAAACCCGACAATGTATTCTTCTGTATTTTTGATAGGTGACTGCACATGAATTAATCTAATGAACTCTAGCTTTATAAATTTTAATTGTATTTGTTCTAGCTTAAATCAAAATCTGACCAGACTATCTCCCCCCCTCTCTCTCTCTCTCTCCCTCTCTCCATTAAGGCTGTTTTATAAGGAGCCAGTGGTTGTCAGTGGGGGGGGGGGGGGGGGGGGGGGGGGGGGGGGGGGCGATCTGCCATGAGAGAAATGTTGGCTTTTCATTGTCGCAGTGTTTGCCACGGATAAATACAGCAAGCGAAATCATGACGAATGAATCCTTTTAAAAAAAAAAACCCAGC
>NC_134891.1:2551667-2564167 GCF_041734735.1 Babylonia areolata | reverse complement strand
GAGCAATGTACAGAGTGGAGCAGAGTGTAGCAAGGTACAGAGTGTAGCAAGGTACAGAGTGTAGCAATGTACAGAGTGGAGCAGAGTGTAGCAAGGTACAGAGTGTAGCAAGGTACAGAGTGTAGCAATGTACAGAGTGGAGCAGAGTGTAGCAAGGTACAGAGTGTAGCAAGATACAGAGTGTAGCAAGGTACAGAGTGGAGCAGAGTGTAGCAAGGTACAGAGTGTAGCAATGTACAGAGTGGAGCAGAGTGTAGCAAGGTACAGAGTGGAGCAATGTACAGAGTGGAGCAGAGTGTAGCAAGGTACAGAGTGGAGCAGAGTGTAGCAAGGTACAGAGTGTAGCAAGGTACAGAGTGGAGCAAGGTACAGAGTGGAGCAGAGTGGAGCAAGGTACAGAGTGTAGCAAGGTACAGAGTGGAGCAGAGTGTAGCAAGGTACAGAGTGTAGCAAGGTACAGAGTGGAGCAAGGTACAGAGTGGAGCAGAGTGTAGCAAGGTACAGAGTGGAGCAAGGTACAGAGTGTAGCAATGTACAGAGTGGAGCAGAGTGTAGCAATGTACAGAGTGTAGCAAGGTACAGAGTGGAGCAGAGTGTAGCAATGTACAGAGTGTAGCAAGGTACAGAGTGGAGCAGAGTGTAGCAAGGTACAGAGTGTAGCAAGGTACAGAGTGGAGCAGAGTGTAGCAAGGTACAGAGTGTAGCAAGGTACAGAGTGTAGCAAGGTAAGATACAGAGTGTAGCAAGGTACAGAGTGTAGCAAGGTACAGAGTGGAGCAGAGTGGAGCAAGGTACAGAGTGTAGCAAGGTACAGAGTGTAGCAAGGTACAGAGTGGAGCAGAGTGGAGCAAGGTACAGAGTGTAGCAAGGTACAGAGTGGAGCAGAGTGCAGCAAGGTACAGAGTGTAGCGAGTAACAGCAGTGGAGCAGAGTGGAGCAAGGTACAAAGTGTAGCAAGGTACAGAGTGTAGCAAGGTACAGAGTGGAGCAGAGTGGAGCAAGGTACAGAGTGTAAGCAAGGTACAGGGTGTAGCAAGGTACAGAGTGGAGCAGAGTGGAGCAATGTACAGAGTGGAGCAGAGTGTAGCAAGGTACAGAGTGTAGCAAGTGTAGCAAGGTACAGAGTGTAGCAAGGTACAGAGTGTAGCAATGTACAGAGTGTAGCAAGGTACAGAGTGGAGCAGAGTGTAGCAAGATACAGAGTGTAGCAAGGTACAGAGTGGAGCAATGTACAGAGTGGAGCAGAGTGTAGCAAGGTACAGAGTGTAGCAAGGTACAGAGTGTAGCAAGGTACAGAGTGGAGCAGAGTGTAGCAAGGTACAGAGTGTAGCAAGGTACAGAGTGGAGCAGAGTGTAGCAAGGTACAGAGTGTAGCAATGTACAGAGTGGAGCAGAGTGTAGCAAGGTACAGAGTGTAGCAAGATACAGAGTGTAGCAAGGTACAGAGTGTAGCAAGGTACAGAGTGGAGCAGAGTGTAGCAAGGTACAGAGTGGAGCAATGTACAGAGTGGAGCAGAGTGTAGCAAGGTACAGAGTGTAGCAAGGTACAGAGTGTAGCAAGGTACAGAGTGGAGCAGAGTGTAGCAAGGTACAGAGTGTAGCAAGGTACAGAGTGTAGCAATGTACAGAGTGGAGCAGAGTGTAGCAAGGTACAGAGTGTAGCAAGATACAGAGTGTAGCAAGGTACAGAGTGTAGCAAGGTACAGAGTGGAGCAGAGTGTAGCAAGGTACAGAGTGTAGCAAGGTACAGAGTGGAGCAGAGTGGAGCAAGGTACAGAGTGGAGCAATGTACAGAGTGGAGCAGAGTGGAGCAAGGTACAGAGTGGAGCAGAGTGTAGCAAGGTACAGAGTGTAGCAAGGTACAGAGTGTAGCAAGGTACAGAGTGGAGCAAGGTACAGAGTGGAGCAGAGTGGAGCAAGGTACAGAGTGTAGCAAGGTACAGAGTGGAGCAGAGTGTAGCAAGGTACAGAGTGTAGCAAGGTACAGAGTGTAGCAATGTACAGAGTGGAGCAGAGTGTAGCAATGTACAGAGTGTAGCAAGGTACAGAGTGGAGCAGAGTGTAGCAATGTACAGAGTGTAGCAATGTACAGAGTGTAGCAAGGTACAGAGTGTAGCAAGATACAGAGTGGAGCAGAGTGGAGCAATGTACAGAGTGGAGCAAGGTACAGAGTGGAGCAGAGTGTAGCATTGTACAGAGTGGAGCAAGGTACAGAGTGGAGCAAGGTACAGAGTGTAGCAGAGTGTAGCAGAGTGTAGCAAGGTACAGAGTGGAGCAAGGTACAGAGTGTAGCAAGGTACAGAGTGGAGCAGAGTGTACCAAGGTACAGCGTGTAGCAAGGTACAGAGTGTAGCAGAGTGTAGCAAGGTACAGAGTGGAGCAGAGTGTAGCAATGTACAGAGTGGAGCAAGGTACAGAGTGGAGCAGAGTGTAGCAAGGTACAGAGTGTAGCAAGGTACAGAGTGTAGCAATGTACAGGGTGTAGCCATGTACAGAGTGTAGCAAGGTACAGAGTGTAGCAATGTACAGAGTGTAGCAAGGTACAGATTGTAGCAATGTACAGGGTGTAGCAAGGTACAGAGTGTAGCAGAGTGTAGCAATGTACAGAGTGGAGCAAGGTACAGAGTGTAGCAATGTACAGGGTGTAGCAAGGTACAGAGTGTAGCAGAGTGTAGCAAGGTACAGAGTGGAGCAAGGTACAGAGTGTAGCAAGGTACAGAGTGGAGCAGAGTGTAGCAAGGTACAGAGTGGAGCAAGGTACAGAGTGGAGCAGAGTGTAGCAATGTACAGAGTGGAGCAGAGTGTAGCAAGGAAGAGAGTGTAGCAAGGTACAGGGTGTAGCAAGGTACAGAGTGGAGCAGAGTGTAGCAAGGTACAGAGTGGAGCAGAGTGTAGCAAGGAAGAGAGTGTAGCAAGGTACAGAGTGTAGCAAGGAAGAGAGTGTAGCAAGGTACAGAGTGTAGCAATGTACAGAGTGTAGCAGGGTACAGAGTGGAGCAGAGTGTAGCTAGCTACAGAGTGGAGCAGAGTGTAGCAAGGAAGAGAGTGTAGCAAGGTACAGAGTGTAGCAAGGAAGAGAGTGTAGCAAGGTACAGAGTGTAGCAATGTACAGAGTGTAGCAAGGTACAGAGTGGAGCAGAGTGTAGCAAGGTACAGAGTGGAGCAAGGTACAGAGTGTAGCAGAGTGGAGCAAGGTACAGAGTGTAGCAATGTACACAGTGGAGCAAGGTACAGAGTGTAGCAGAGTGGAGCAAGGTACAGAGTGTAGCAAGGTACAGAGTGGAGCAGAGTGTAGCAATGTACAGAGTGGAGCAATGTACAGAGTGTAGCAGAGTGTAGCAAGGTACAGAGTGGAGCAAGGTACAGAGTGGAGCAGAGTGGAGCAATGTACACAGTGTAGCAAGGTACAGAGTGGAGCAAGGTACAGAGTGGAGCAGAGTGTAGCAAGGTACAGAGTGGAGCAGAGTGTAGCAAGGTACAGAGTGTAGCAAGGTACAGAGTGTAGCAGAGTGTAGCAAGGTACAGAGTGTAGCAAGGTAGAGAGTGTAGCAGAGTGGAGCAAGGTACAGAGTGGAGCAGAGTGTAGCAAGGTACAGAGTGTAGCAAGGTACAGAGTGTAGCAGAGTGTAGCAATGTACAGAGTGTAGCAAGGTACAGAGTGTAGCAGAGTGTAGCAAGGTACAGAGTGTAGCAAGGTACAGAGTGTAGCAAGGTACAGAGTGGAGCAGAGTGGAGCAAGGTACAGAGTGGAGCAAGGTACAGAGTGTAGCAGAGTGTAGCAAGGTACAGAGTGGAGCAGAGTGTAGCAAGGTACAGAGTGGAGCAAGGTACAGAGTGTAGCAGAGTGGAGCAAGGTACAGAGTGTAGCAATGTACACAGTGGAGCAAGGTACAGAGTGTAGCAGAGTGGAGCAAGGTACAGAGTGGAGCAAGGTACAGAGTGTAGCAGAGTGGAGCAAGGTACAGAGTGTAGCAAGGTACAGAGTGTAGCAGAGTGTAGCAAGGTACAGAGTGGAGCAAGGTACAGAGTGTAGCAGAGTGGAGCAAGGTACAGAGTGTAGCAATGTACACAGTGTAGCAAGGTACAGAGTGGAGCAAGGTACAGAGTGGAGCAGAGTGTAGCAAGGTACAGTGTGTAGCAAGGTACAGTGTAGCAAGGTACAGAGTGTAGCAAGGTACAGAGTGTAGCAATGTACAGAGTGGAGCAGAGTGGAGTAAGGTACAGAGTGTAGCAAGGTACAGAGTGTAGCAATGTACAGAGTGGAGCAGAGTGGAGCAATGTACAGAGTGTAGCAAGGTACATAGTGGAGCAGAGTGTAGCAAGATACAGAGTGTAGCAAGGTACAGAGTGTAGCAAGGTACAGAGTGGAGCAATGTACAGAGTGGAGCAGAGTGGAGCAGAGTGTAGCAAGGTACAGAGTGGAGCAGAGTGGAGCAGAGTGGAGCAAGGTACAGAGTGTAGCAAGGTACAGAGTGGAGCAATGTACAGAGTGGAGCAGAGTGGAGCAAGGTACAGAGTGGAGCAGAGTGTAGCAAGATACAGAGTGTAGCAAGGTACAGAGTGTAGCAAGGTACAGAGTGGAGCAGAGTGTAGCAATGTACAGAGTGTAGCAGAGTGTAGCACGATACAGATTGTAGCAAGGTACAGAGTGTAGCAGAGTGTAGCAAGGTACAGAGTGTAGCAAGGTACAGAGTGTAGCAAGGTACAGAGTGGAGCAGAGTGCAGCAAGGTACAGAGTGTAGCAAGGTACAGAGTGTAGCAAGGTACAGAGTGGAGCAGAGTGCAGCAAGGTACAGAGTGTAGCAAGGTACAGAGTGGAGCAGAGTGCAGCAAGGTACAGAGTGGAGCAATGTACAGAGTGCAGCAAGGTACAGAGTGTAGCATTGTACAGAGTGGAGCAGAGTGCAGCAAGGTACAGAGTGTAGCAAGGTACAGAGTGGAGCAGAGTGTAGCAAGGTACAGAGTGTAGCAAGGTACAGAGTGGAGCAAGGTACAGAGTGGAGCAGAGTGTAGCAAGGTACAGAGTGTAGCAAGGTACAGAGTGTAGCAATGTACAGAGTGGAGCAGAGTGCAGCAAGGTACAGAGTGTAGCAAATTACAGAGTGGAGCAGAGTGTAGCAAGGTACAGAGTGTAGCAAGATACAGAGTGCAAAAGCAAATGATTTCAATAATAAACTGTGAAGATCACTACACCCCCCAAGACATTATTTTTGTAGGACACTGGCTGGTCCCCCGGGTATGATTTAGCACACTGACTGGTCCCCCGGGTATGATTTAGCACACTGACTAGTCCCCCGGGGATGATTTAGCACACTGGCTGGTCCCCCGGGGATGATTTAGCACACTGACTGGTCCCCCGGGTATGATTTAGCACACTGACTGGTCCCCCGGGTATGATTTAGCACACTGACTAGTCCCCCGGGGATGATTTAGCACACTGACTAGTCCCCCGGGTATGATTTAGCACACTGACTAGTCCTCCAGGGATGATTTAGCACACTGACTAGTCCCCCAGGGATGATTTAGCACACTGACTAGTCCCCCGGGTATGATTTAGCACACTGACTAGTCCTCCAGGGATGATTTAGCACACTGACTAGTCCCCCAGGGATGATTTAGCACACTGACTAGTCCCCCGGGTATGATTTAGCACACTGACTAGTCCTCCAGGGATGATTTAGCACACTGACTAGTCCCCTGGGGGATGATTTAGCACACTGACTGGTCCCCCGGGGATGATTTAGCACACTGACTAGTCCCCTGGGGGATGATTTAGCACACTGACTAGTCCTCCAGGGATGATTTAGCACACTGACTAGTCCCCTGGGGGATGATTTAGCACACTGACTGGTCCCCCGGGGATGATTTAGCACACTGACTAGTCCCCTGGGGGATGATTTAGCACACTGACTAGTCCCCCGGGGGATGATTTAGCACACTGACTGGTCCCCCGGGGATGATTTAGCACACTGACTGGTCCCCCGGGGATGATTTAGCACACTGACTAGTCCCCCGGGGATGATTTAGCACACTGACTAGTCCCCTGGGGGATGATTTAGCACACTGACTGGTCCCCCGGGGATGATTTAGCACACTGACTAGTCCTCCAGGGATGATTTAGCACACTGACTAGTCCCCTGGGGGATGATTTAGCACACTGACTAGTCCCCTGGGGGATGATTTAGCACACTGACTAGTCCCCTGGGGATGATTTAGCACACTGACTAGTCCCCTGGGGATGATTTAGCACACTGACTAGTCCCCTGGGGGATGATTTAGCACACTGACTAGTCCTCCAGGGGATGATTTAGCATACTGACTAGTCCTCTAGGGAATGATTTAGCACACTGACTAGTCCTCCAGGGGATGATTTAGCACACTGGCTAGTCCCCTGAGGGATGATTTAGCATACTGACTAGTCCCCTGGGGGATGATTTAGCATACTGACTAGTCCTCCAGGGGATGATTTACCACACTGACTTGTCCACCTGGGGATGATTTAATAATAATAATAATAATAATGATAATAATGGTATTTATATAGCGCTGAATCTTGTGCATAGACAAATCAAAGCGCTTTCGCACCAGTCATTCTCACGCACGCAAAAATCTAAAATTGGAGAAACTGAAGACAAGGAAGAGGCAGGGAAGGGAGGCTATTTTGGGAAGAGGTGGGTTTTAAGGCTAGACTTGAAAGAGCTGAGTGTGGAGACTTGATGAAGCGAAAGAGGAAGTTCATTCCAATTGCAAGGTCCAGAGACAGAGTCGACAGTTTGAATCTGGGTATGCGTAAATAGAGTGGATCTGAAGCTGATCGTAGTGAGCGAGATGGAGTGTAGAGGTGAAAGCAGCCACAGAGATAGGAAGGGGCTGATTTGTGAATACATTTGTAGCATAGAGTGCTGATCTTGTACTTTATTCGGTGTGAGACAGGGAGCCAGTGGAGATGTTGCAAAAGAGGAGTGATGTGCTCAGTCCCCTGGGGTGATTTAGGACACTGACTAGTCGCCCTGGGGACCCCACGGAAGGGAGAGAGGGAGGGAGGGAGGAAGGTGGGGTTTAGGACGTTACACCGGGATAATGAAATCAACTCACAAACCTGTGTCAACACGACCTTTCACCCAGGGCGCACAGCCGCCGTGAAAAGCACGTTAAATACGTCGACAATTCGAACAGTACACCTGCATGTAGTTCTGCAGTTCTGTCCTTGTTTCACCCCCCAAAGTATCAGACATACAGCATTTACTTTACTAAATCAAGCTCACACTTACCCTGAGTACGAACTTTCAGGCTGGCCATGTTCACCTGACACATCGGGAGAGAATACAGAGAGTTTGTTGTAGCCAGGTGCAGAGTGCAAAAGCAAATGATTTCAAGAATAAACCGTTTTAAGATAAACAAAATATGAGTAAACAACTTTCACTTGGACACACCGATTTACTACCTCCAGTGGTAATGAAACGGAAACATCAAGATAAGTTTTACTGTGTCAAGGAATGGTTGCCATCTGTCAATCATGCATGGCGCGCGTCTGAAAAGCAAGGGATTGCTGTTATTTTAACTCCCTCAGTACGGCCAGTCCTCTCTTCTCCTCCACACAGACCCCTCGGATGTCCAGTGGGTGTCTGAATGACCCAACCTTTAGCTTCCGTCGTCAGAATTGTGGTATTCCTTGTCAACATTCACGTCTTCAGTATAAGAGCCTTCCGCTTGCAATATTTTGATGATGGTAATTGGGGTGAAACGCTGTTAGCGTCGTCTCTTTCGCCGTTCGTATGGAAAGAGTTAAAACCACCAGCGAAGTCATAATGCCCCAAAGATGATGAACAGAACTGAACAGGTGATCATTCATTCAGAACTTTATTCTGCTGAATGTACAGTTTGACAAATGACACACTAACACAAAACAGACAACAGCACGAATTTACTTCTTGCACAAAAAACTCGCACACACTTCTCTCGATGGACGCATCCGGCTAAGGCCGCTGTTTGTATCTATATGAATTGCTCACACATTCACTGTCCCAATTTGAGCCCATTGAATATTCCACATTATTCAACTTGGGCCGGAAAAAAAACCCCAAAAACGACGACCTCTGCTGTGGCTTTCACTCCCAGTCAATCCGCCACACAAAACCACTGGTGCGTGGTGAGGGGTAAGCGGATGGCTTTTGTTACGTCTGGTGTGTATTGCTCCAATCTCTAAAACATCTCTTGGGTGCCCTGGAGCGTATCAAGTACGTGCACAGTGACGTAACTGATGACGTCATCAGAAAAAATGGAATTCACTCTCCACGACCTTTCACCCAGGGCGCACAGCCGCCGTGCATAGCACGTTAAACACGTCAGCAATTCCATCAATACACCTGCATGCAATTCTCTGCAGTTCTGCTCCCTTCAGCCCCCCCCAGCCCCCAGCCCCCCCCCTCCCCTCCTCTCCCCCGCCGCGCCCCCCTCCCCACCCCCCCACCCACCCCAAAGTATCAGACATACAGCATTTACTTTACTAAAACAAACGCACACTTACCCTGAGTACGAACCATCAGGCTGGCCATGTTCACGTGACACACTTGGAGAGAAAGCTTCGAGAGGATTCTAATCATGAAACTTATAATAACAATAATGATAATGATAATGCTGCTGCTGCCGCTGCTGCTAGTAATAGCAATAATAATAATAATAACAACAACAACAGAACACCACAACACTGACAGAGCGATGTTCAAACGTCCGAGGCCAAAGCTAGACTGCCTCCCAAAACTACGTAAAAGCTGCCTGCTCCTGCTGGCTTGAATAATGGAACTCCCACCACCAGCATCTACCCACCCACCACCACCACAGACACACACACACAGAGCCTCCCTTTTGAACTCCTACCCCATCTATCCACGCCCCCCACCACCCACACACACGAAACGCCGGACAGTGCTGGCTAGCCACACACGTGAAGTCCGTTGTTTGCCGATGTATGGTGACAGATGTAAGGTGCACACCAGTTTGGCGTTCCGCGTGTGAACAGACAGTCTGTGTCATAACTACCCTGTGTTCGGCTCTCTCTCTATCTCCTATGCATTTTACTACTAACACCATGCTAGTGCCTGTATGCCATGTGTGTGTGTGTGTGTGTGTGTGTGTGTGTGTGTGTGTGTGTGTGTGTGTGTGTGTGTGTGTGTGTGTGTGTGTGTGTGTGTGTGTGTGTGTGTGTGTGTGTGTGTGTGTGCGAGCGCGCGGTTGTTGTTTTGTTTTGATTTATGCATATTTTTTTCCTCTGTTGTGTATCTCTACTAACACCATGCTTTCATTTTATTAAATATTGTGTAGTGTAGACCCTATTCAGGGCGGGGACTGGATGTAAAAAAGCACACCAGTGCTTATCTATTATCCTCGAACTAAAGAATTTGTCTTGTCTTCTCTCTCTCTCTCTCTCTCTCTCTCTCTCTCTCTCTCTCTCTCTGTGTGTGTGTGTGTGTGTGTGTGTGTGTGTGTGTCTCAAAACCTTGGAGACGAACGACTGAAAAAAAGGCACATTACACCCCAGTCACGTGTACTTTTAAGCGAATGACAAAGTGCCAAAGTGTCGCAAATCTCTTATTAGTTTATGTCATTTCAATTCTTTTCTTTTTTTTTTCTTCTTTCTTTCTTTCATTCTGTTCCTTTTTTTTTTATCTATTTTTGCACCATTTTGTTCTGATTAGTACCTTCTATGTCACCAGAGCTTTTCAGCGAATGACATTAAACATTTCAGTGTTCAGTGTTCTCTCTATCTCTGTGTCTGTCTGTCTGTCTGTCTGTCTGTCTGTCTGTCACACACACACACACACACACACACACACACACACACACACACACACACACACACACACACACTCTCTCTCTCTCTCTCTGAGTGTGTGTGTCCGTGGTAAACTTTACCGTAATAATTTCCCCCAGAAATAATGAGCTGCCATCAAATAGCAAAACATCAGTTCTTTCCATACGGCATTCTAATTGTAATGATATCTGCACTTGTGGGAATAGCATGAAATGAATCTAGATGTTTTTTTTACAAAAAAACAAACACACACACACACACACACACACACACACACACACACACACACACACACACACACAAAATGTTACTGTTACATTTTTCTTATTTGATTCACAAAATGTACACTGTGACTAACAGACAGCAGTCTTCCTTCAGGCTAGACTTCAGCTGATCCCTCTCTCTACCACCGTTCTTTCTGTGAGGCCATCCAAGTTGTGATGGCCTTGGTTTGGGGTGTTTGTTTTTTTTTTTTTGTTTGTTTGTTGTTGTTTTTTAGAAACCAGTGGATGCGTAAAATTTCTGCAAATGAGCAGGACAGTCTCAACATCCTTGGAAGGCTCTTTCCCACTTTATTGTTCTCTCTCTCTCTCTCTCTCTCTCTCTCTCTCTCTCTCTCTCTCTCTCTCTCTCTCTCTCTCTCTCTCTCTCTCTCTCTCTCTCTCTCTCTCTCTCTCTCTTTGTGTTCTCTCTCTCTTTTTTTTTTTTTTTTTTGGTTGTTTCTTTTTGTTTCTTCTATCATCATTTTTCTCCTTTCTGTTGTCTTTTCTTTCTCTTTCTTTTATATATATATATGTTTATTTTCTTTTATATATATATATATATTTGTGTGTGTGTGTGTGTGCGTGTACGTAGCTATATACACAGTGAGAGAGAGAGACAGACAGACAGAGAGACACAGAGAGAGACACACAGAGACAAGAGAGACAGACAGAGACAGAGAGACAGACAGACATAGACAGAAAGAGAGAGACAGAGAGAGAGAACGAACGAACGAACGAATTTTATTGCTGTTAAGCTGCGACGCGATGTCACAGACATGGAGACCATGGCAATGTTTTGTTTGTTTTCAATGTACAATCAAATGACACAATCGTTATTGTCAATAATGAGACTGTCGCTGATATTGTGATAAGCAATTCTGTTGGCAAGGCGAGGAACAACAGCGAACACATTATTATCAGCCCAGGTAAAACTGGATCAGGTCACGCAGAGTTTGCAAGTCTCGTTCTGCACGTGCTTGTGCCTCAGTGTGTTGTGGATATGTTTACATTTTCTTAGTTTGGACAGTCTGACACGTTCTTCAAACAGCATGTTCTTTTCATCTTGTTTTATGAACTAGTATGTACAATCGATATCACTATTTGAGCTGATTGAATACTCTAGTGCAATATCATGATTCATATAATATCACATCTGCACTAGCAGACCCATTAGAAACTACCTTTCGGAATGCTGTATTTCTGGGTTTATCTCTCAAACGCCTTTGTGTCGATCTGTCAAGTTAAGTCACTCAGTACGGCCAGTCCTCTCTTCTCCTCTACACAGACCCCTCGGATGTCCAGTGGGTGTCTGAATGACCCAACCTTTAGCTTCCGTCGTCAGAACTGTGGTATTCTTTGTCAACATTCACGTCTTCAGTATAAGAGCCTTCCGCTTGCAATATTTTGATGATGGTAATTGGGATGAAACGCTGTTAACGTCGTCTCTTTCGCCGTTCGAATGGAGAGAGTTAAGTCGCCACGTAACTCTTTACAACACCAACATCGAACCCGGCCAGTAGTAGGCTAGTAGTAGGCCTCCTTCGGTCATGGCTGACCATGGATAGAGTATATCCGTCCTAATGTCTATTTGGGCTGTCTGCTTGGACCAAGCAGCGTCGGTGGATGGATGGACGGATATAAGCCTGGGCGATGTGATATGGAAGACAGGCTGTTGCCCATGCAGCTTGTCCCCCACTCTCCACCTCGCTGACAGATCCAAAGGAACAGCAAGGCTGTTACGTTTTGGTGCCAACGCGACCGCAGGAGCTGCCGGAAAGTGACAAAGTTTGCCATCCAACCGCCTTAGGGGCCCCGCACCGGATTTTCTGTCAGGGTTTACTCCCTTAGCTAGGTGGCCGCAGGTAGCTCTCCAGAGCTGGCGCCCTTTGATGGGTTATTTATTTCCACCAGGGTGTCTAGCCACCCTCCTCACCATCCTCCCGAGAGGACTGGTGGGGGTGCACACCCTATGACAGGTCATACTGGGATCCAGGTTATCAGTAGCAGATATATCTATCTGACCTGACCGCAAGAACCCGACCACTGTACTGTCAGTTACTGACTCACTGTCGTTGTCAGGCTGGTGTGTGTGTGTGTGTGTGTGTGTGTGTGTGTGTGTGTGTGTTGGGGCTCATGTACGTTTATGTGTATTTGACTGTGCTTTCATATCTGTGAAACTGCATGTTTGGTGCATATCTGTTATGCATATGTGAGTGTATGTGTGAATGTGTGTCTCCATGTTTTACATTTATTTGCTTATTTATCATCATTGTTGTCTTTTTTATTTATTTTTTTAATATTAATTATTACTATTATTATTATTATTACTGCTACTACTACTACTACTTTTTATATTATAATTATTATTTATTTATTTATTTATGTACGCTTATAGCTGACTTCATCACGTTTTTGCGCCTTATACA
>NC_134891.1:2531667-2546667 GCF_041734735.1 Babylonia areolata | reverse complement strand
TTCAATTTTCTTTTTAATAATCCATGTAGCCTAGACTTTTTCTAATCCCCTGAGACGTAAACTGAAAAACGAGTGTCAATACATACATGATGGAGTCTCCTGTCGGACCGACGGATGAGTAGGCAGGCAGGCTTATCTGTCGGTGTGTGTCCTCATATGGGAGAAGAGGCCGATTCAGGATGCGCAGCACTTCCCACAGGTGTTGCAAGGGTGCGTACATACATACACATACAAATTATATATATATATATATATATATATATATATATATATATATATATATATATATATATATATATCACAGACTGACATACGTTTACATTCGGTCCAAAAGCAAAGTGAGAGCTGAATTATCAATGTTTTCTCCATTGCAATGGGAAATCATTTACAATTTAGTCTTTTGTGAAGGACTAAGACTTTCAAACCAGAAGACAAAATTGCACTGGCTGTTAGTGCTGCAGCCTTGGGGACCATGTCAACGCCGACTGTCTTAATACGCTCTTGGCCGAGAGAGTGGGGATGTAACTTGGGCAAGACACTCTCCACTATAATCAAATTCCAGTCCAGATGGTCGGGACAGCTATTTCCTCCTCTGCTGTTCTGGTGCTCACAGTCAGACACAACTGACTGTCTTTCTTTCCTTATTTATTTAAAATATCTATCAAAATTCCTGCTCTACAAGTCAGTGGTGGTCTCCATCCTCTTATATGGATGTGAGACATGGACACTGATGGCAGAAACAGAAAGAAGAATCCAAGCATTCGAAACCAAGTGCTTGAGGAGACTACTACACATCTCCTACAAGGAGCACAAGACCAATGACTATGTGCGGAACCTGGTCAGCAATCTTGTTGGGCCCCAAGAACCACTGCTGGCGACTGTCAAACGACGGAAGATGGCATGGTTTGGTCACGTCATACGACATAACACCCTCTCCAAAACCATCCTGCAAGGGACTGTAGAGGGAGGGCGCAGACGGGGGCGGCAGAGAAAGAGCTGATCCGACAACGTCAAGGAATGGACCAAAATGACGATGCCAGATCTCCTCACGACAGCTGCCAACAGAACGACGTGGCGAGCTATGACATCTTCCTCATGTCCCCCCAACGACTCCAGCGGTCGAGGGAATGAGTGAGTGAGTGATCTATTTTCTTTATTTATTTATCATTGATTTTTATTTCATTTTTCTTCTTATTGTTATTATTTATCGTGGTTTTTTTTCTCTACTGTTGATTGAGTTATTCAGTAAGTTAGGTTTTCTGATGAACTTTTTTTCTTTTCTTTTTTACAGTAGAAGAAAATAGACAATCGCAATTCTTTAGGCTCTGGGCGAAACCTGGCATTGTGAAATTGCATCACAACATGTACGTCATGGCGTGCTCACGTCATAATAGCTACGTAAGAGTGACCCTGGTAACATGTAAACAACTTATCCCTTGAGGAAGGAACGTGATCGTTCCGGAAATTTGGAATATTTGACAGACTGATGTGTTTGTTTTTCTTTTTTCTCTTTATATGTAGATATATATATATGATAGTCAGTCGTGTCCGACTATGACCATCAGAACAGCAGAGGAGGCAACTGCTGTTCCGACTATTTGGGCTAGAATTTGACTATAGTGGAGAGTGTCTTGCCCAAGTACATCCCCACTCTCTCGGCCAAAAGGGTTTTAGGACAGTCGGCGTTGGGATGGTTCCCAAAGGCCAACTAGCCCACAAGGCTGCAGCACTAAGAGCCAGTGCAATTTTGCCTCCTAGTTTGAGAGTCATAGTCCTTCACAAAAGACTAAGCTGTAAATGGTTTCCCATTGACTGGAAAACCATTGATAATACAGCTCTCACTTTGCTGTTGTCCCAAATGTAAACTTATGTCAATCTGTGATATAAGCCGAGTGTTAATAATAATAATAATAATGGTATTTATATAGCGCTGAGTCTTGTACATAGACAAATCTAAGCGCTTTCGCACCAGTCATTCTCACGCACGCATAACTCTAAAACTGGAGAAACTAAAGACAAGGAAGAGGCAGGGAAGGGAGGCTATTTTGGGAAGAGGTGGGTTTTAAGGCCAGACTTGAAAGAGCTGAGTGTGGAGACTTGAAGCAAAAGAGGAAGTTCATTCCAATTGCAAGGTCCAGAGACAGACAGAGAAAGAACGGCGGCCAACAATCGAGAGTTTGAATCTGGGTATGCGTAAACAGAGTGGATCCGAAGCCGATCGTAGTGAGCGAGATGGAGTGTAGAGGTGAAGGCAGCCGCAGAGATAGTGTTGGGCTTTATATGTATAATGATGAAAACGTAATTATTCAATGTGTGTAATCAAGAGCTAACCATTCTATCTCATTCTTTATCTTCTCTTCTTCTTGCAAACTAACAATTTTCGTTGTATACATGCACTGCCTTCCTCACTTCAAGGCGGCGGCCTTGAGCACCCCCTGGTGTTTAACTCTCCCCATACGAACGGCGAAAGAGACGACGTTAACAGCGTTTCACCCCAGTTACCATCATCAAAATATTGCAAGCGGAAGGCTCTTATACTGAAGACGTGAATGTTGACAAAGAATACCACAATTCTGACGACGGAAGTTAAAGGTTGGGTCATTCAGACACCCACTGGACATCCGAGGGGTCTGTGTAGAGGAGAAGAGAGGACTGGCCGTACTGAGTGAGTTAACTGTTGGCGGGAAAGTAGGAGGGACAATTTAAATGTAAAAGCAGTCAGTCACGTGATTTGTTTCCCTTTTAAAGTTGTTTTTTTCTCTCCACAGAATGTTGCCAGGGTCAACACTGTTGTTGCCGTTAGTTCTTTTACGTGCGCTATGTGCATGCTGCATGCGGTACCTCGGTTTGTCGTCTCATTCGAATGACTAGCGTCCAGACCATCACGCAAGGTCAGTCTAGTGGACAGCGAGAAAATACAGGCGAGTTTGAGAATTGAACCAGCGCGCTCAGATTCCACTGGTTTCCTATGCAGACGATTTACAACTAAACCAACATTACATTAACAACAGACACAGAAAGGCGGAATAACGAAGGATACATTTGATATAAAGGGTCATAAAACACACACACACACACACACACACACACACACACACAGAGCAGACAATAAAGGCGAAAAATGTAACGAGAAATGTCAAACAGTCAGCTCTACATTCAGTCTCGTGCACACACACTTCATCACTTCTGTGTTCCAGAGAACTCTCTTTCTTTTTTTTTTCAATCAGACAAGGGCTCCACTCTGATTCTGAGAGACAGAAGGAAACAGACAGACAGACAGACAGGCAGGCAGGCAGTCAGACAGAGAGAGAGACAGAAAGAGTGAGGGGGGTGACGGTCAAACAGACAGACAGACAGATATATATATATATATATATATATATATATATATATATATATATATATATAGAGAGAGAGAGAGAGACATACAGACAGACAGACAGACAGAGTGAAAGCCAGAGAACACATGGCTACTAGCCAACGTGCCCAAGTCGTGCCTAATCGATGAAGACATTATGGATTCGCATAATCGTCCCGGGCGGACATAGACAGACAGACAGACAGAAAAACAAAACAAAAAAAAAAACAAAAAAAAAACCCACGAATCCTCCCTCTCCACTACACCCCCTCCCCCCCGCGACCCCCCCCCCCTCCCTCCGATCCCCCATGCCACTCTACCTCCTCCCGGTTTTCGCTCCCACACCCCCACCCCCACCACCCCCCTGCCCTCCACAGCACCCCGGCGGGATGTGTGTGTGTGTGTGAAAAGCAGGAGTGACGTGGAGAAAAAAGGCGGGACTAGGTGATGTGGGGCACCATGCACATCGTTCTGCACTTCTCATCACGGCCTGGCCTGCACTTCTCACACTTCTCATCACGGCCTGCACTTCTCACACTTCTCATCACGGCCTGCACTTCTCACACTTCTCATCACGGCCTGCACTTCTCACACTTCTCATCACGGCACTTCTAACACTTCTCATCACGGCCTGGCCTGCACTTCTAACACTTCTCATCACGGCCTGGCCTGCACTTCTCACACTTCTCATCACGGCCTGCACTTCTCACACTTCTCATCACGGCCTGCACTTCTAACGCTTCTCATCACGGCCTGGCCTGCACTTCTAACACTTCTCATCGCGGTCTGCACTTCCAACACTTCCCATCACGGTCTGCACTTCTAACACTTCTCATCACGGCACTTCTAACACTTCTCATCACGGCACTTCTAACACTTCTCATCACGGCCTGCACTTCTAACACTTCTCATCACGGCACTTCTAACACTTCTCATCACGGCCTGCACTTCTAACACTTCTCATCACGGCACTTCTAACACTTCTCACCACGGCACTTCTAACACTTCTCACCACAGCCTCCACTTCTCCCCCTACACCCCACCCACTCCTCTCTTCCTCCTCCTCCCCCTACACCCCACCCACTCCTCTCTTCCTCCTCCCCCTACACCCCACCCACTCCTCTCTTCCTCCTCCTCCTACACCCCACCCACTCCTCTCTTCCTCCTCCTCCTACACCCCACCCACTCCTCTCTTCCTCCTCCTCCCCCTACACCCCACCCACTCCTCTCTTCCTCCTCCTCCCCCTACACCCCACCCACTCCTCTCTTCCTCCTCCTCCTCCCCCTACACCCCACCCACTCCTCTCTTCCTCTTCCTCCTCCTCCTCCCCCTACACCCCACCCACTCCTCTCTTCCTCCTCCTCCTACTCCCCCTACACCCCACCCACTCCTCTCTTCCTCCTCCTCCTACACCCACCCACTCCTCTCTTCCTCCTCCCCCTACACCCCACCCACTCCTCTCTTCCTCCTCCTCCTCCTACACCCCACCCACTCCTCTCTTCCTCCTCCTCCTCCCCCTACACCCCACCCACTCCTCTCTTCCTCCTCCTCCCCCTACACCCCACCCACTCCTCTCTTCCTCCTCCTCCTCCCCCTACACCCCACCCACTCCTCTCTTCCTCCTCCTCCTCCCCCTACACCACACCCACTCCTCTCTTCCTCCTCCTCCTACTCCCCCTACACCCCACCCACTCCTCTCTTCCTCCTCCTCCTCCCCCTACACCCCACCCACTCCTCTCTTCCTCCTCCTCCTCCCCCTACACCCCACCCACTCCTCTCTTCCTCCTCCTCCTCCCCCTACACCCCACCCACTCCTCTCTTCCTCCTCCCCCTACACCCCACCCACTCCTCTCTTCCTCCTCCTCCCCCTACACCCCACCCACTCCTCTCTTCTCCTCCTCCCCCTACACCCCACCCACTCCTCTCTTCCTCCTCCTCCTCCCCCTACAACCCCACCCACTCCTCTCTTCCTCCTCCCCCTACACCCCACCCACTCCTCTCTTCTCCTCCTCCCCCTACACCCCACCCACTCCTCTCTTCCTCCTCCCCCTACACCCCACCCACTCCTCTCTTCCTCCTCCCCCTACACCCCACCCACTCCTCTCTTCTCCTCCTCCCCCTACACCCCACCCACTCCTCTCTTCCTCCTCCTACTCCCCCTACACCCCACCCACTCCTCTCTTCCTCCTCCTCCCCCTACACCCCACCCACTCCTCTCTTCTCCTCCCCCTACACCCCACCCACTCCTCTTCCTCCTCCTCCCCCTACACCCCACCCACTCCTCTCTTCTCCTCCTCCCCCTACACCCCACCCACTCCTCTCTTCCTCCTCCTCCTCCCCCTACACCCCACCCACTCCTCTCTTCCTCCTCCTCCCCCTACACCCCACCCACTCCTCTCTTCCTCCTCCTCCTCCCCCTACACCCCACCCACTCCTCTCTTCCTCCTCCCCCTACACCCCACCCACTCCTCTCTTCTCCTCCTCCCCCTACACCCCACCCACTCCTCTCTTCCTCCTCCCCCTACACCCCACCCACTCCTCTCTTCCTCCTCCCCCTACACCCCACCCACTCCTCTCTTCTCCTCCTCCCCCTACACCCCACCCACTCCTCTCTTCCTCCTCCTACTCCCCCTACACCCCACCCACTCCTCTCTTCCTCCTCCTCCCCCTACACCCCACCCACTCCTCTCTTCTCCTCCTCCCCCTACACCCCACCCACTCCTCTTCCTCCTCCTCCCCCTACACCCCACCCACTCCTCTCTTCTCCTCCTCCCCCTACACCCCACCCACTCCTCTCTTCCTCCTCCTCCTCCCCCTACACCCCACCCACTCCTCTCTTCCTCCTCCTCCCCCTACACCCCACCCACTCCTCCCTTCCTCCACCTCCTCCCCCTACACCCCACCCACTCCTCTTCCTCCTCCTCCCCCTACACCCCACCCACTCCTCTCTTCCTCCTCCTCCCCCTACACCCCCACCCACTCCTCTCTTCCTCCTCCTCCTCCTCCCCCTACACCCCACCCACTCCTCTCTTCCTCCTCCTCCTCCTCCCCCTACACCCCACCCACTCCTCTCTTCCTCCTCCTCCCCCTACACCCCACCCACTCCTCTCTTCCTCCTCCTTTCCCTACACCCCACCCACTCCTCTCTTCCTCCTCCTCCTCCTCCCCCTACACCCCACCCACTCCTCTCTTCCTCCTCCTCCCCCTACACCCCACCCACCCCTCTCTTCCTCCTCCTCCCCCTACACCCCACCCACTCCTCTCTTCCTCCTCCTCCTCCCCCTACACCCCATCCACTCCTCTCTTCCTTCTGGTCCGTCTGTCCCCTCTCCTCCTCTTTCTTCTTCTTCTTCTTCTGCTTTTTCTTCTTTTACAACAATCTTCCCATTTTCTTCTCACTTTTACAAGATTTATGCCCAGGAGATGACGACAAAGCAGACGACAATCTCCCCCATTCACCTGGGCTGGTGAGGAAAGTCTGGCGATAAATACAAATGTTGGACAGAATAAGCCACCTTCCATAATGATCTGCTTCCGACAACCTTCTTGAAAAGAGCAATACGTCATACTGACGTGTGCACACTTAATACGTCACTATCTGCGCTTCCATGACCGCTCGCACGCGAGGGCATATAGCTCTCCTCAGCATAACAGGCAGCCAAATTATGGCTTCGATGAAAAGAACAACATCCCAACCGAATTCGAGGAGCGCAACTGGCTTGGTGGTTATCAAAAAGTTGGGTTTGCGTTGTGAGAGTCATGGGTTCGAACCGTGTATCTGCGTCTGGTGGGTTGAGGGTGATTTTTCAGTACTGTGTTAATGTTCAACTTTAGAATACTAAACTCAGGGAGGCTCACCTCGATGCGCTGAGTTGAATGGAACCCTCAGCTAAGCTCTAGGACCACTCCTTTCCCATGAAACTGCGACAAATACACAGTAAGCTGAGTACTCCTTCCCCACCTGCACGCCATTTTGACTGCTGATCACGTGGGTGATCAGCAGTTAAAATGGCTTGCAGGTGGTTGCTCTGGCTGTGATCGGCTGAACTTACTGTGTATAAAATTGTCGCAGTTTCATGGGAAAGTAGTGGTCGTACAGCTTAGCTGAGGGTTCCATTCAACTTAGCGCATCGAGGTGAGCCTAAGACACCCTTTGTTTTTCGTCTAAACAGCCCCCCTGAGTTTAGTATTCTAAAGTTGAACATTACCATATTTTGCTTTCAGGTCTAAACAACATTATGTTTTTTTCATATTTTGGGATCTTCACAATGTAGTTCTTTTCGAAAAGTAACTGCAGTGACTTCTGCACTCTGTAGGTTGATTTTGGTAGATTGCGCAGGTCTACATTTTTGTTGCATAAAGTGACGACTGTGTTTACGGTTCACGGCTCTTTCTGACTCAATACAGGTGTCAATAACGTTTTGCTCCTTTTTGTGTTTTTGAGAAGAAAGTCGGTGTATTCATGTACAAAGCACGCTCGGTGAGACGTATCTCTCTGGACCAAAACTGACGACAGTTCTTTGCCGAATCTAAACGACATAGTTCTCTCCCAAATCTAAACGACATAGTTCTCTCCCAAATCTAAACGACATAGTTCTCTCCCAACGACATAGTTCTCTCCCAAATCTAAACGACATAGTTCTCTCCCAAATCTAAACGACATAGTTCTTTCCCAAATCATAGTTCTCTCCCATATCTAAACGACATAGTTCTTTCCCAAATCATAGTTCTTTCCCATATCTAAACGACATAGTTCTCTCCCAAATCATAGTTCTTTCCCAAATCTAAACGACATAGTTCTCTCCCAAATCATAGTTCTCTCCCATATCTAAACGACATAGTTCTCTCCCAAATCATAGTTCTTTCCCAAATCTAAACGACATAGTTCTCTCCCAAATCATATTTCTCTCCCAAATCTAAACGACATAGTTCTCCCAAATCTAAACGACATAGTTCTCCCAAATCTAAACGACATAGTTCTCCCAAATCATAGTTCTCTCCCAAATCTAAACGACATAGTTTTTTTTTCCCAAATCATAGTTCTCTCCCAAATCTAAACAACATAGTTCTCCCAAATCTAAACGACAAAGTTCTCCCAAATCTAAACGACAGTTTTTTTTTCCCAAATCATAGTTCTCTCCCAAATCTAAACGACATAGTTCTCCCAAACCTGAACGACATAGTTCTCTCCCAAATCATAGTTCTCTCCCTAACCTGAACGACATAGTTCCCTCCCAATCTAACACACAGCATCCTTGCAAGGGATAGGTCAGCAATATTTTTGTTCGTCCGGAGACGCTCTCTCCGTGGAGGGATGCATCATGTAGAACCTGTGAAAAACACAGTCCGGAAGTGTGCGTTTCTGTTCTTGCTGCTCAAAACCACACGAATCCGCAAAGCACGGGTCTCTCTCTGGATATAGCATATCCCCACCCCGCCCCACGATCTGTGTGTGTGTGTGTGTGTGTGTGTGTGAGACTTCACTTGTGTGTGTGTGTGTGTGTGTGTGTGTGTGTGTATGCAAATCAGGAGAGATAGATCGATATCCCTTGATTGTTGATGATTATTCATTCTTGGGAGCGGTCAAACGTCAGCAAACTGATATTAATGACATATTCCCCCAAGCAATCTAATATGACGCATGTGGAATATATAACGCAGAACGGAAAATCGTGTTTGGCATTCCAGCTTGGTGATAAACTTAGAGCCTGGAGCCAGATATGTTATTTTGACTTTTGTTTGGATAAACAAAGGTGTTGGAAATGGCCGCCCTTCTAGTTTTCCTCTCGTCAGATTGTCAGTCGGTCTGTCTGTGCACTGATGTCCATTACTGACTTCCGATCAGCACAATGACATGAGGTTTCCCGCACCGGATGACATCTGCCTCTCTTTCTTTTTGTCTCTCTCACGCCATGCGTCTTTCCGTGTGTCTTGTGTGTGTGTGTGTGTGTGTGTGTGTGTGTGTGCCTCTCTCTCTCTCTCTCTCTCTCTCTCTCTCACTCTCTCCTTGTCCGTTACAAGGGTTACATTTGGATGGTCAATCTCGACATCGTAATTATGTGATGTGTTCGTATTGATATGATGGGGTTTTGATGTTGAGGCATAAATTGTTATTTCAGGATTTCTATGTACTCAGTTTAATGTATGTTTGTATTGATGTGATGTGTGTCGATGTCACATGCGTAAATATTTATTATATGATTTATATGTGCTTTGTTTTCTGTGTACTGTCCAAACCTTGGAGACGAACGACTGAAAAAAAAGGCACTTTACCTCCCTCCCTCTACCTCATTGTTGTTTCAACTCTGTTTTGTTTCTGTTGTTGGGGTTTTTTCCCCTTTCTGTTCCATTTTATGTTTTGCACCATTTTGTTCTGATTTGTACCTACTGTGTCACTAGAGCTTCACAGCTATTGGCATTAAACATTTCAGTGTTCTCTCTCTTTCTGTCTCTC
Source organism: Babylonia areolata (assembly GCF_041734735.1). Lineage (NCBI taxonomy): Eukaryota > Metazoa > Mollusca > Gastropoda > Neogastropoda > Buccinidae > Babylonia > Babylonia areolata. The sequence continues at coordinate 2,536,854 of NC_134891.1, read as the reverse complement.
TCGATCTCCCCCCTCTCTCTCTCCCTCCCTCTCTCTCTCTCCCCCATCTCTCTCTCCCCCCTCCCTCTCTCTCTCCCTCTTTCTCTCTCCCCAACTCTCTCTCTCCCTCTCTCTCTCTCCCTCTCCCTCTCTCTCTCTCCCCCCCCACTCTCTCTCTCTCTCTTCCTCTCTCTACCCCCACTCTCTCTCTCCTTCTCCCTCTCCCCTCTCTCTCTCTCTCCTTGTCCCTTCCCTCTCTCTCACACACACAGCAGCAATAGACCATGCAGTGACTGACACACAGTGGGATAGCCGGACGCTCTCTCCATGACAGGCTCAAACTGACCTGTGTGTGTACACACTGTGGAATGTCAGCAGAGGAATGCTTTCTTGTTTCCAGAGAGAGCCCCTGTCCCTGTGCCAGCCTTCAGCCTTCAGTGCGCGGTACTGGAGGGGTGTGTGTGTGTGTGTGTGTGTGTGTGGGAGGGGGGGGAGGAGGTTGACCGCAGTCTGTCTGTGCTCGGAGAGTGTAGAGCGGCCCTTTGGAATACTTCGACGCACGTACAAAGTGCACAGAAAGTTTAAGACCATTTTGGAAACACAGCCCTAACAACCACCTACCAAAGTTATTTTCCCCCACATACACAGCCCTAACAACCACCTACCAAAGTTATTTTCCCCCACATACACAGCCCTAACAACCACCTACCAGTGTTATTTTCCCTTACATACACAGCCCTAACAACCACCTACCAAAGTTATTTTCCCCCCACATACACAGCCCTAACAACCACCTACCAAAGTTATTTTCCCCCCACATACACAGCCCTAACAACCACCTACCAAAGTTATTTCCCCCCACATACACAGCCCTAACAACCACCTACCAAAGTTATTTTCCCCCCACATACACAGCCCTAACAACCACCTACCAAAGTTATTTCCCCCCACATACACAGCCCTAACAACCACCTACCAAAGTTATTTTCCCCCCACATACACAGCCCTAACAACCACCTACCAAAGTTATTTTCTCCCACATACACAGCCCTAACAACCACCTACCAATGTTATTTTCCCCCCACATACCCAGCCCTAACAACCACCTACCAATGTTATTTTCTCCCCACATACACAGCCCTAACAACCACCTACCAAAGTTATTTTCCCCCACATACACAGCCCTAACAACCACCTACCAATGTTATTTTCCCCCACATACACAGCCTTAACAACCACCTACCAATGTTATTTTCCCCCACATACACAGCCCTAACAACCACCTACCAGTGTTATTTTCCTCCACATACACAGCCCTAACAACCACCTACCAGTGTTATTTCCCCCCACATACACAGCCCTAACAACCACCTACCAGTGTTATTTTCCCCCACATACACAGCCCTAACAACCACCTACCAAAGTTATTTTCCCCCACATACACAGCCCTAACAACCACCTACCAATGTTATTTTCCCCCACATACACAGCCCTAACAACCACCTACCAATGTTATTTTCCCCCACATACACAGCCCTAACAACCACCTACCAGTATTATTTTCCCCCACATACACAGCCCTAACAACCACCTACCAAAGTTATTTTCCCCCACATACCCAGCCCTAACAACCACCTACCAAAGTTATTTTCCCCCCACATACCCAGCCCTAACAACCACCTACCAAAGTTATTTTTCCCCACATACACAGCCCTAACAACCACCTACCAAAGTTATTTTCCCCCACATACACAGCCTTAACAACCACCTACCAAAGTTATTTCCCCCCACATACACAGCCTTAACAACCACCTACCAAAGTTATTTTCCCCCACATACACAGCCCTAACAACCACCTACCAAAGTTATTTCCCCCCACATACACAGCCTTAACAACCACCTACCAAAGTTATTTTCCCCCACATACACAGCCTTAACAACCACCTACCAAAGTTATTTTCCCCCACATACACAGCCTTAACAACCACCTACCAACGTTAAGAGCCAGTCGATAGACTGTCTTCAAAACCATCACGCAAATAGAACATTGACTGCAAACCCATGGAGAGTTCCGTGCTTAAACGACTTATACAGATGCTTCATGTGATTCGTACTCTCCAAGTTGATTTGGCTTTCCGAATTTGCGAGCACGGAATGCGAGTGTGTGAGGCAGAACGTGCAAACAGCAGGCTTCGGTTTTTTTCGTTTTTTTTGTTTTTTGTTTTTGTTTTTTGCTTTGTTTTTCGATTTTTTTGCGTTCTATTTTTGTTTCGTTTTCTTATTGTGCACACAGTGGTTTTCCCTTCTACAGTGTTTGGTTGTAGCAATGGAGGCTGTCCAGTCCTGTGTGGTTCGTCCGTCGGGATCGACGAGGACCATCTAGTCATCCTGGGGGTGGGTGGGTTGGGCTCTGTGGGTGCGCAGATGACTGATCAGGCCAATCCACGCCCGGAAGGTTCTGACGCAGTGTGGACAGGGGATGGTGGCGGCTGTCGGGGACTTGCTGGCACTGCTTTTCCTGGCCTGTCTGCGTTGCTCTGCTGCAGCGATTCTGTTGGCCTCACAGGATTTGGCACCTTTGTGGACAGCTGAACGCCACTTTGGTCTGTCCATTGCATTCAGCTCCCATGTGTCGTGGCTGATGTTGAAGGCCTTCAGAGAAGCTTTCAGAGTGTCTTTGAAGCGCTTCTTTTGGCCTCCATGGGAGCGCTTTCCACTGTAGAAATGGAGGGCAGCAACTTGTAAGATCCACAGTAACGCTCCGCACAGAGCTGCCAAGTGATTGTGCGATGCACCTTTCAGATTGTCATCTTCGTAAAACGGTTAAAAAAAAAAAGAAAAAAAGAAAAAAAGAAGATTTTTGATGAGTTGACAGATATTATGCAGATGTGGAAAATGTAATGACTTTTTGTTGCCCGTACAGGGATGAACCACTCATAATGAGCTCATAAGTTATATATAATCACAGTCTGTAAGTTTTACCCGGTGCTGTCTTGGGGAGGTTGGGGTGGCGGGGTGGGGGCGGGGGATGAGGGGTGAGGGATAGTTTTGTGTTACACGTGTTCCACCAGTCCGCGTTGCTTCCGCTGGATCAAAAATCAGTTAAATAAATAAATTATGAATAATGTTGAAACTATGAACGAAACATAAGTGATTTCGATACTTACACAAAAAGCTGAAACAGTTTGGGTTTTTGTAACAAGTCGTATCCTGCTTATTGATGAGATAGTGAAAGTGGTGGTCACACGCAACTCAGAAATCATTCTTGTTGTTCATAACTGACCACAAAACACATACTCATCTGGTGATAAGTCCGTCAAATGAACCCTCCGTTGTTTTTTCCTCACGTGAAAGAACACTTGCAACACCTTTGGGGTCCACTAACGCAGGGACTGAAGAGAACAAAGTGTCGAGGTCCACTGGTCTAAAAAATAGAAGTGGATACCGCGTGCCTTCTTTGAGCCCCTTCGCTAACTGAAGCCTGCGGAAGTGTTCAATCAGCCATTTTGCAACTCGTGTCAGAATAGCGCGAAGCAGTAACTTCAGATGGGTGGCCGAGCGTTCAGCTGGCTACGATGACTGCTTCACAGCAAGCAGTCACTTGCCCGCAGTGTTAGTTAAGATGACATTCCTGTGTGTACCTCCACAGCAAGTCTGTACTATCTGTCACTGCACTGTTTTCCTGTAATAACTTTGGTAAATGAACCATTGGCAGACATCACTCAAGACGCAACATTTGGCATGTCGTGGGGGCAAGCATAACACGATTTCATCGAAGATAGACGGTTACAATCAGAAACTACTACCAGTTTGCAGACGACTTCTCAACAGACTGACAGCCGGATACGAGTGTCAGTATGGCGTCCAGTTGGCTTCAGCTTTCCTGGCCAATGAGCTATCCATCTATTTTTAGGTTAGTGGGCGAGGTCACACATGTTTGCTTCCTTGTCCATCGCCTTTGGCATCGCTCGCATTTGGGATCAAAGTTCGATGCGCATGCGCAAGATGGCTACGGAATTCAGGGGACTATTCTCACCCCAAGTTTCCTTACCTACCCTCACTGATTCTCTCCCTTCCTCCTGGCATCCGCTCCCAGTCCTAGCATTCCGTCCATCACAACAGGTTGGACAACCCGTTTGGGGAGAGGGGGGAGGGGGGGGGAGGGGGTGAAGGGAGGAAGAAAAAGGGGGGTGTGGAGGGAGGGGGAATGGGGGATTGAAAGGGGGGGGGGAGGGAAGGGGGATGGGGGAAGGAGAAGGGAAGAAGGGGTGCAGTCAGCTCAGTCTGCCGTGCTATGCTTTCCTCTTACTCCTCCTCCTCCTTCTTGCTTCCCTCTTACTCCTCCTCCTCCTTCTTCTTTCCTCTTACTCCTCCTCCTCCTTGCTTTCCTTACTCCTCCTCCTCCTTCTTGCTTCCCTCTTACTCCTCCTCCTCCTTCTTCTTTCCTCTTACTCCTCCTTTCCTCTTACTCCTCCTCCTAATTCTTCTTCCCTCTTACTCCTCCTCCTCCTCCTCCTTTCCTCTTACTCCTCCTCCTCCTTCTTCTTTCCTCTTACTCCTCCTCCTCCTTCTTGCTTCCCTCTTACTCCTCCTCCTTCTTCTTTCCTCTTACTCCTCCTCCTCCTCCTAATTCTTCTTTCCTCTTACTCCTCCTCCTCCTAATTCTTCTTTCCTCTTACTCTTCCTCCTCCTCCTAATTCTTCTTTCCTCTTACTCCTCCTCCTCCTAATTCTTCTTTCCTCTTACTCTTCCTCCTCCTCCTCCTTCTTCTTTCCTCTTACTCCTCCTCCTCCTTCTTCTTTCCTCTTACTCCTCCTCCTTCTTCTTTCCTCTTACTCCTCCTCCTCCTTCTTCTTTCCTCTTACTCCTCCTCCTCCTAATTCTTCTTTCTTCTTACTCCTCCTCCTCCTTCTTCTTTCCTCTTACTCCTCCTCCTTCTTCTTTCCTCTTACTCCTCCTCCTCCTCCTAATTCTTCTTTCCTCTTACTCCTCCTCCTCCTAATTCTTCTTTCCTCTTACTCCTCCTCCTCCTTCTTCTTTCCTCTTACTCCTCCTCCTTCTTCTTTCCTCTTACTCCTCCTCCTCCTAATTCTTCTTTCCTCTTACTCCTCCTCCTCCTCCTAATTCTTCTTTCCTCTTACTCCTCCTCCTCCTAATTCTTCTTTCCTCTTACTCCTCCTCCTCCTCCTAATTCTTCTTTCCTCTTAC
>NC_134891.1:2509167-2526667 GCF_041734735.1 Babylonia areolata | reverse complement strand
GGCTTTGGTGAAAACGTAGAGTAAATGTTTATGGCTTTTGTGAAAACGTAGAGTAAATGTTTATGGCTTTTGTGAAAACGTAGAGTAAATGTTTAGGGCTTTGGTGAAAACGTAGAGTAAATTTCTAGGGCTTTGGTGAAAACGTAGAGTAAATGTTTAGGGCTTTTGTGAAAACGTAGAGTAAATGTTTAGGGCTTTGGTGAAAACGTAGAGTAAATTTCTAGGGCTTTGGTGAAAACGTAGAGTAAATGTTTAGGGCTTTGGTGAAAACGTAGAGTAAATGTTTAGGGCTTTGGTGAAAACGTAGAGTAAATGTTTAGGGCTTTGGTGAAAACGTAGAGTAAATGTTTAGGGCTTTGGTGAAAACGGACAGCGAAAGGAAACAAGCGGTGCCAAAATTTGCTTGGCGGTTACATTTTTCTCAATGAATATTTATTTGCTAACTGTGATATAAGGCAGCAGGCATGCAGCCGACATCGGCATTGAATATTCTATGCTAACCAGCCGCCGTGGTCAGCGTCGCGGACTGACGGCTGGGAGGACGCGGGTTCGAATCCCAGCGGAGGTGGGTTTTTTTGGGGGGGCCTCGGCCGGCTCCTACCTAGAGTTCGAGTGTGCTGTGGGCTTAAATGGGGAGACTGGGACCACACAGTCGAGCGTCATCCACTTCACGGATGCGTCATTTGGTGTGTTGCTCTAATTTTCTGACCAACACTGCAAGTGTCTGTATACCTCGGGCCTGGTTGACGCAGGGATATCATTATGACAGCTTTGTCACAGCTTTGTCACATAGTGGTAGCGATCCCCAGTCTGGGGAAGACGCTCAATCCGTCTTGCTCCGCGACAAAGCCATTATTGTCGTCAGTATGGGGCTTAGTATGTTGTGTCAAAAGTACGTTAAATCAGAACAGGCACTGCTGAACACCACCGAAATCACTTAGCAGCAGTGCAGGGTTTCCTCTGGTGTGTGGCCTCCTGGCGACCTAACATCGATGGTTCCCTAAGGACTGTCGACGCTGGGACTTAGGACAGACGAATCCAGGTGTGGCCATGTATGTGGGATCGGAATGAGCGGCGTGGGATCCTGGAGTGATGCCACTGAAATGGAGCAGATGACGAGGCAGCAGAATGAACATTTCTAAGATATGAAGACCAAGTTATTTTTTTGTTTTTTTTCCATTTTATTGCCATTGACTCAACATGCGTGTCAGTTGGTCAGATTTGACAGTTGGTTTTTTTTTGTTTTTTTAAGTCTCATAAAGAAACCTTTAGACAAAACTCAACATTTAATAATGATAATAATAATAATGGATATTTATATAGCACACTTCCAGAAATCTGCTTTAGGTGCTTTACAAAAACGCTTTTTTGTTAAAATAAAACATTATATCTATGTTACATACACACACCAAAATGTGACCACACACACACACACACACACACACACACACACACACACACACACACACACACACAGCACACACTGCATACATACATTTTAACATACATGTGTATCTAACAGCTACCCTAACACATACGCACACATAAGCGGGCACATTTACGTACAAACGGTTATGGCAGACCGAAAGCGAGAGGAAACGGAAGAACATGTGTGGGCCATAACTGACCAGCTGGTGATGCACAGTGACAGTAGACGGCGTGGGGGGCCGGGAGCAGTGAGGGTGAGTTGTCTGCCCATATTTTACAGCTGGCGATAATGCGAACGGCTTGGGCCGCATGAAGGGATATATATTGTATTCCCAATTACTCCAGCTCACGTCAGCTTGCACCTCCATATTATTAGAGTGTTTATGATCTGGTTGGAAACATGGACACAGCGTGCTGTGATGAATGGTGTCACGTGTTGCCTGCACGCCCACTGGGATGATGGGCCAATAATCACGTTCGCGTTCTCCTGTTTTGTATGCATCCGGGTTTGCGTTCTGCCCCTCTGTGTGTGTGTGTGTGTGTGTGTATGCATGTGTGTGCGTGTGTGTGTTTAGTGTATATGTGTAGATGTCTTGTCATGTGTTGTGCATATAAAAAATACAACAATCATGTCCATATACATTTCATCAGCTTTCACATTTCAAACATAACGAAAGCACACATAGTTGTCACGTGGTCTCAGATCATTCTCATTGCCGTCTGTCTGATCCACGTCCGTTGTCATCAACACACAGGAACACTATATCAACGTCATCAACATACAGGAACAGTTCATCAACGTCATCATCACACAGGAACACTTTATCAACGTCATCAACACACAGGAACACTTTATCAACGTCATCAACACACAGGAACACTTTATCAACGTCATCAACACACAGGAACACTATATCAACGTCATCAACACACAGGAACAGTTCATCAACGTCATCACCACACAGGAACACTATATCAACGTCATCAACACACAGGAACACTATATCAACGTCATCAACACACAGGAACACTTTATCAACGTCATCAACACACAGGAACACTATATCAACTTCATCAACAGACAGGAACACTATATCAACGTCATCAACACACAGGAACACTATATCAACGTCATCAACACACAGGAACACTTTATCAACGTCATCAACACACAGGAACACTGTATCAACGTCATCATCACACAGGAACACTATATCAACGTCATCAACACACATGATCACTTTATCAACGTCATCAACACACAGGAACAACGTCATCAACAGACAGGAACACTATATCAACGTCATCAACACACAGGAACACTTTATCAACGTCATCATCACACAGGAACAATTCATCAACGTCATCAACACACAGGAACAATTCATCAACGTCATCAACACACAGGAACACTTTATCAACGTCATGAACACACAGGAACACTATATCAACGTCATCAACACAGGGGAACAACGTCATCAACAGACAGGAACACTATATCAACGTCATCAACACACAGGAACACTTTATCAACGTCATCAACACACAGGAACACTATATCAACGTCATCAACACACAGGAACACTTTATCAACGTCATCAACACACAGGAACACTATATCAACGTCATCAACACACATCATCACTTTATCAACGTCATCAACACACAGGAACACTATATCAACGTCATCAACACACAGGAACACTATATCAACGTCATCAACACACAGGAACACTATATCAACGTCATCAACACACAGGAACACTATATCAACGTCATCAACACACAGGAACAATTCATCAACGTCATCAACACACAGAAACAGCAGTACAGGGTCTACTCTGGTATGTGGCCTGACGACGGTGCTAAAAAAAAAAACACACACACAAAAAAACCAAACTCTAGGGAGAGCTGGACAGTACAAGGTCTTCAGAGAAGAAGTTCCCCTCAGTCAAGTGTTTCGGCCCTGAACTCCTTACACTCTAAGGGGGCCCAGGCCGCATCCAGGTCAGGTCATGACTCCTGGATGCCCTTGTATTGCCGCCTTTTATTTATTTATTTTTTTTTAACCCCTGGTCCTCAACAGGTTCGAACTCGCGCCTCCAGGGTGGTCGACACTTCGCCGGGGACTGTGTCACCCTTTTCTGGCCGGCGTTTTAACCACTGAGCCATCGTGTGACTGACGACTTGACATTGATAGCTACACGTGGACCGCTGGCACCAGGGCTGCGGCTGCAACAGGGACGACCCCTTGCTGGGGTCTGTATAGACGGGGTGGGGGGCGGGGGGGGGGGAGTCAACCGTGAGTGCATGTGGAATAATGCCCCTCTGATTCACTCACTCACTCATTCCCTCGACCGCTGGGGTCGTTGGGGGGGACATGAGGAAGATGTCATAGCTCGCCACGCCGTTCTGTTGGCAGCTGTCGTGAGGAGATCTGGCATCGTCATTTTAGTCAATTCCTTGACGTTGTCGGACCAGCTCTTTCTCTGCCGCCACCGTCTGCGCCCTCCCTCTACAGTCCCTTGGAGGATGGTTTTGGAGAGGGTGTTATGTCGTATGACGTGACCAAACCATGCCATCTTCCGTCGTTTGACAGTCGCCAGCAGTGGTTCTTGGGGCCCAACAAGGTTGCTGACCAGGTTCCGCACATAGTCATTGGTCTTGTGCTCCTTGTAGGAGAAGTGTAGTAGTCTCCTCAAGCACTTGGTTTCGTATCCTCTGATACAGCAAAGAAAGGAGAAGCAAAGTATAGAAAGAAAACAGAAAGAGAACTAGCAAAGAGAGAGAGAGAAAAAGAGAGAGATAAGAAACAGGAACTCAGAACTCAGAACTCAAAACGTTTTTATTCAAGGATTAAGATTTTAGGCACAGCCAGTTCTTTCAATCTGTCCTCGCTAATCTACATCTATTACAAATAGCACACACATAAATGAAAGGAAAAGGTTTTCATGCAGAGGGTATACATAATGAAGAAAACAACGCCCCCCCCCCCTCCACACACACACACCCACAGCCGTGCACACACATGCATACACACACTGACGCTCGCGCGCGAGCGCACACACATACATACCCACACACGCACGCACACACACACTGACAGCACCCCCTCCCTCCCCACACACACTAAGATTGACAGATGGATAGGACAGTGGGTCAGAGAGAGAGAGAGAGAGAGAGAGAGAGAGAGAGAGAGAGAGAGATGTCATCAGTATAGAAGTTCCAGAAACAACCGGGTGTTGAAAAGGTACAGTATTGTTACTGTCTCTGAAATGTACGTGTGGCAAGTGCAGCATACTACTACCACCATCAAGACAAGAAATGAGAAGAGAACAAGAAACGCGACAAAAGAAAGAAAAGAAAGAAAGAAAGATAAGAAAAAAGACAAGAAATAAGAAGAGAACGAGAAAAGAAACGCGACAAAAGAAAGAAAAGAAAGAAAGAAAGATAAGAAAAAAGACAAGAAATGAGAAGAGAACAAGAAACGCGACAAAAGAAAGAAAAGAAAGAAAGAAAAAAAACACAAGACACAGAAGACAGAGGGAACGGAAAAGACAGGGGGAGGGAGGGGGAGAGAGAGAGAGAAATAAGCAGTGAATAAAGAAAGAAGAGAGAAGAAAAAAGAAGGAAGCCATTGGGCCACATAAAAAAAACAAACTATTTTCACATACCAAAAGTACATGCCTGATTAGATATAACACGGAAGGAACTGTATGAATAACCAAGTACATGAATTCGGACGACGGAAAAGAGAGAGAGAGAGAGAAAGAGAGAAGAGAGAGAAAGAGAGAGGGGGGGGGGCGGGGGGGGGGGGGGGAGAGGGGTGAAGGAGGAGGAGGAGGAGGGAGGGAGGGGATGAGAGAGGTCTTGATTGTTCAGTTCAGTTGATACCAATTATATAAAGGCCAAGGCTCCTTATCAAGGAATAAATGGACAGCGTAATTATTCAGTATCAAAGAGAATTGAATACCGAACCATCTCTCTCTCTCTCTCTCTCTCTCTCTCTCTCTCTCTCTCTCTCTCTCTCTCTCTATATATATATATATATATATATATATATATATATATATATATATATATGCATGTATATATGTACACACACACCAATCTCTCTCTCTCTCTCTCTCTCTCTATGTATATATATATATATATATATATATATATATATATGTATGTATGTATGTATGTATATATTTATATCTGTGTGTCTGTATGTGTATGTGTGTTGAGAGAGAAAGAGAGGGGGGGGGGGGGGGGAGTGAGAGAGAGAGAGAGAGAGAGAGAGAGAGAGAGAAGTTTGAAGTCTGAATGGTTTATTGAGAGAGTGGGAGAGAGAGATAGATAGATAGATAGAGAGAGAGAGAGAGAGAGAGAGAGAGAGAGAGAGAGAGAGAGAAAGTTTGAAGTCTGAATGGTTTATTGAGAGTGGGAGAGAGAGATAGAGAGATTGAGAGAGAGAGAGAGAGAGAGAGAAGGAGTGAGAGAGAGAGACAGAAAGAGAAAGAGAGAGGAGGAGGGGGGGGGGGGAGCAGTCAGGCAGGATGGCAGCTACTGCATTAAGCAGATTGCCGAAAGAGTTTCATTCTACAAAAAGATGGAGAGAGGTCGGGTCCACTGTCCTCATCGGCAGGCTCACAGATTAGGTCTCGCCTCTTTCAAAACAAACTAGCTGCACACGCACACGCACACGCACTCACGCACACACACACACACACACACACACACACACACACACGCACACGCAGTCCCCACAGGCAGGGCAGCTGTTGCTGTTTGGTGTGTCATGAGCTGGACTTAAAATTGTCTTGAGCCGCACACTTCCTTGTGAAGGATCTGCCATGTGGCTGTGCCCCCCTTCCCCCCCCCCCCCCCCCCCCCCCACTCCCCCCTCTCCGGCACACAGTCCTCATCCGCCTCACCGCCCTGTCAATATAATATTCCACAGTTCGACCATCCTCTTTGCTTGCTATCGATTTTTTCCGAGGCTGCTCCGTGTACATGTATATCTATATGCATGTTGTTTATATATATATAGTCTTAACAGAAATAGCGATAATCATTACAAGTATTTGCTACGAATGTGATAATGATAACCTTTATGGACGTAGTTCATCTGCTGTAATTGGGGGGGAAATGTAGACCTGGTAGATGGCTTTGATAATCGATGGCTGCCTGCCCTAAACCGTCTATTGGCCACATTTTTACATTTCCTTATACATACATACATGCATACACACATGTATGTGTGTGTGTGTGTGTGTGTGTGTGTGTGTGTGTGTGTGTGTGTGTGTGTGTGTGTGAGCCCAACAATATTGATCGACTGATGGGTAATGGATACTTGAATAGTGCGTATCCTCGGTCAGTGAACAAACTGGAAGAGGTTCACAAACACGGAATCACTTGCACAACAAGCTGGCTGCCTGGGCAGAGCTGACACACAGCTGTCTTTTTCTTTTCCCGCATTTTGATTAACAGAACGGCGGGCGCAATAGCCGAGTGGTTAAAGCGTTGGACTTTCAAACTGCAGGTCCCGGGTTCGAATCACGGTGACGGCGCCTGGCGGGTAAAGGGGTGGAGATTTTTACGATCTCCCAGGTCAACATATGTTCAGACCTGCTAGTGCCTGAACCCCCTTCGTGTGTATACTGCAAGCAGAAGATCAAATACGCACGTTAAAGACCCTGTAATCCATGTCAGCGTTCGGTGGGTTATGGAAACAAGAACATACCCAGCATGCACACCCCGGAAAGCGGAGTATGGCGGGTTAAAAACGGTCATACACGTAAAAGCCCACTCGCGTATATACGAGTGAACGTGGGAGTTGCAGCCCACGAACGCAGAAGAAGAAGAAGAAGAAGATTAACAGAACAGTTTGCGTCAGTGCTGGTGCACACGTGTTATTATAAAATCAAGCCATGCATGATTCGAGCCGCATTGTCACATGACCACTGGCTCAGAATCAGTTCTCTTCGCCCCACCCCATGTCTGTTCCACACATGTATTTGTATTTGTATTTCTTTTTATCACGACAGATTTCTCTGTGTGAAATTCGGGCTGCTCTCCCCAGGGAGAGCGCGTCGCTACACTACAGCGCCACCCATTTTTTTTACATTTTTCTGCGTGCAGTTTTATTTGTTTTTCCTATCGAAGAGGATTTTTCGACAGAATTTTGCCAGGAAAAACCCTTTTGTTGCCGTGGGTTCTTTTACGTGCGCTAAGTGCATGCTGCACACGGGACCTCGGTTTATCGTCTCATCCGAATGACTAGCGTCCAGACCACCACTCAAGGTCTAGTGGAGGGGGGAGAAAATATCGGCGGCTGAGCCGTGATTCGAACCAGCGCACTCAGATTCTCTCGTTTCCTAGGCGGACGCGTTACCTCTAGGCCATCACTCCCGAAAAGATCGGTACAGATGCTGGAAAACCAACGATACTCTGAAGATCCTTCGGGAACGTAAATATATCCTCGTTCATAATTCCCATTGACGGGCGCAATAGCCGAGTGGTTAAAGCGTTGGACTGTCAATCTGAGGGTCCCGGGTTCGAATCACGGTGACGGCGCCTGGTGGGTAAAGGGTGGAGATTTTTACGATCTCCCAGGTCAACATATGTGCAGACCTGCTAGTGCCTGAACCCCCTTCGTGTGTATATGCAAGCATAAGATCAAATACGCACGTTAAAGATCCTGTAATTCATGTCAGCGTTCGGTGGGTTATGGAAACAAGAACATACCCAGCATGCACATCCCCGAAAACGGAGTATGGCTGCCTACATGGCGGGGTAAAAACGGTCATACACGTAAAAGCCCACTCGTGTGCATACGAGTGAACGCAGAAGAAGAAGAAGAAGAAGAACTGAATAATTCCCATTTCTGTTCGCGCTTGTCCGGCATCGCCAGCCTCCCTGTGAGTGATGACAGAGACATCCATTAGCAGTGCCCAGCTTCACGGATCACTGTGTACTGACGGCGTCACAAGGCACCGCTGGGTCTTTAATTAATGATGGCGTGCAGTGCACTGGCACACACCTCGCAGTCTGTACTCCTGAATTTGTCTGACGAGATTAACTCTTTCCATACGAACGGCGAAAGAGAAGACGTTAACAGCGTTTCACCTCAATTGCCACCATCAAAATACTGTAAGTAGAAGGCTCTCATACTGAAGAGGCGAATGTTGATAAAGAATACCACAATTCTGACGACGGAAGCTAAAGGTTGGGTCATTGAGACACCCACTGGACATCCGAAGGGTCTGTGTAGAGCAGAAGAGAGGACTGGCCGTACTGAGCGAGTTAATGTCAGGCTGTGTCAAGGCCTGACTAAGCGCGTTGGGTTACGCTGCTGGTCAGGCATCTGCTTGGCAGATGTGGTGTAGCGTATATGGTTTTGTCCGAACGCAGTGACGCCTCCTTGAGCTACTGAAACTGAAACTGTGAGAATGCAGCGTGTTTGTTTTTGTTTGTTTGGGTTTTTTTTATTTTAATATTTTTGAAAGTGCGTTGTTTGGAATCTGTTCGTTATATCTCGACTAGTCAAGTGAATAAGCGAACGAATGTAAAGACAACGTAACTGCATCCAGTTGTTACAGTGTGTGAAGGTAGTGTCATCCACCCTCTCTCGCCCCTCCCCCCTCCCTACCACCCCACTCCCCCACCTTATTCGGGAGTATGTCTATGTTTCACCAGGTGCCAGTTGCATTGCTTGGTTCTAACTTTCTGACAGTTACACGTGACTAAATGCCTTCGTTGACCGAACTACGCCATTGGTCAGTTCCATACTACACACAGTTTAGTAGCGGGTTACGACCATACTAGGCTTTTCCGTCCGAGTAATGCAACTGGCTCCAAGTCCGTTTCTAAAAAACACGTAACCCCAAACCTGTGTGTGTTTAATCATGCATACACATTTTGGTGCTGATCAACAGTGGTCAGCAATAGTCAATGGTCAGCAGTTATCAGTGGTGGTCAGTGGTCTGCAGTGGTTTGTGGTGTTCAACAGTCTGGTCTGCAGTGGTCAGTAGTCATCAGTGTTCAGTGGTGGTCAGCAGTCAGAAGTGGTAGGCGGTGGTCAGTGGTAGAGCAGTGGTCAGTCGTAGTCATCGGTGGTTGGTAGTCAATAGTTGTCAGTGGTCAGTGATCAGCTTATCGTGGTCAGTGGTGCTAAGCAGTAGTCAATGGTCAGTAGTGGTTAGCGTTGGTCAGTGGTAGTAAGCGGTAAGTGGTGGTCAGCAGTGGTCAGAAGTCAGCAGCAATCAGCAGTGGTCAGTGGGCGGTAGCAGTTTGTAGTCAGTGGTAATCAGCAGTGGTAAATAGTGGTCAGTGGTCAGTCGTGGTCAATGATCAGCAGTGGTCAGTGGTGGTCAGTTGTCAGCAGCAGTCACCTCGGAAAAAACAACAACAACGGGACTCAAGATAATGCACAAATGTGACAAAACAACAACAACAACAATAACAACAAAAACCGCAATCTGAAGAGTTTTATGTGGTGGTCAATTGTGGTCAGCGGTGGCAAGTAATGGTCAGTAACAGTAATCAATAGTGGGCAGCTAATTGTCAAATGCTGCCAAAACGCCCTAATGTTGCATACAAAGTGATCCAAGCTGAACTCTGACAGTGGTCAGGCAGCAGCCCAACATAATAATAATAATAATAATAATAATAATAATAATAATAATAATAATAATAATAATACATAGTTTTTCTATGGCGCGATATCCAGCACCAATGCTGCTCAAAGCGCCTTACATCATAGTTGACTATAAACATGCCTTAAAAAAACATATCAACCGCTATCTGACAATGGAAAACGTCCAGTGTGTTCATATGAATGCAAACATCTACTGAGACATAATGATGAGGAAATGTGACAGCATCATGCAGTCTGAGCACTTTTGGATTGTGGTTGATAATGGACAGTGGTGAGGGAACACAGACCTGGGGGAATATAGACCTGGGTTAATACAGACCTGGGGGGAATATAGACCTGGGTTAATACAGACCTGGGGGAATATAAACCTGGGTTAATACAGACCTGGGGGAATATAGACCTGGGTTAATACAGACCTGAGGGAAACATAGACATGGGTTAATACAGACCTGGGGGAATATAGACCTGGGTTAATACAGACCTGGGGGAATATAGACCTGGGTTAATACAGACCTGGGGGAATACAGACCTGGGGGAACACAGACCTGGGGGGAATATAGACCTGGGTTAATACAGACCTAGGGGGAATATAGACCTGGATTAATACAGACCTGAGGGAAACATAGACCTGGGTTAATACAGACCTAGGGGGAATATAGACCTGGATTAATACAGACCTGAGGGAAACATAGACATGGGTTAATACAGACCTGGGGGAATATAGACCTGGGTTAATACAGACCTGGGGGAATATAGACCTGGGTTAATACAGACCTGGGGGGATATAGACATGGGTTAATACAGACCTGGGGGGAATACAGACCTGGGTTAACACAGACCTGGGGGGAATATAGACCTGGGTTAATACAGACCTGGGGGGAATATAGACCTGGGTTAATACAGACCTGGGGGAATATAGACCTGGGTTAATACAGACCTGGGGGGAATATAGACCTGGGTTAATACAGACCTGGGGGGAATATAGACCTGGGTTAATACAGACCTGGGGGGAATATAGACCTGGGTTAATACAGACCTGGGGGAATATAGACCTGGGTTAATACAGACCTGGGGGGAATATAGACCTGGGTTAATACAGACCTGGGGGAAATATAGACCTGGGTTAACACAGACCTGGCGGAATATAGACCTGGGTTAATACAGACCTGGGGGGAATATAGACCTGGGTTAATACAGACCTGGGGGGAATATAGACCTGGGTTAATACAGACCTGGGGGAATATAGACCTGGGTTAATACAGACCTGGGGGAATATAGACCTGGGTTAATACAGACCTGGGGGGAATATAGACCTGGGTTAATACAGACCTGGGGGGAAGTTAGACCTGGGTTAATACAGACCTGGGGGGAATATAGACCTGGGTTAATACAGACCTGGGGGGAATATAGACCTGGATTAATACAGACTTGGGGGAAGTTAGACCTGGCTGAAAGAAAATTTTGGGGGGGAATATGGACCTGGGGGGAAAATAGAGCTGACCCCTCTTATTCTCCCCCCCCCCCCCCCCCACCCCCCCCACCCAGTCCTCATTCTTTTCTGTTGGGCCGCCGCCATGCTCCCCCCCCCTCCTCCCCCCCCCCCACCTCCTCCTGTTGGCCTGGGTTCACTCCCCTTTGATGTCAGGCCCACACCTCTCTCCTCCCCCCCCCCCCCCCTTCCCCTACTGTCTGGTGTCGGTCGCAGTTGGGCCAGATGTTTGAGGGTGATGCGGAAACAGAGTGTGCCAAGTGGCGTGGCCATGTGTGATGGGGGGAAGTGGGCTGGTATGTTAATAGGGTCTTTGATCAGAGCCTTTGATAGAGCCTCTCCTTCCCCCCTCCACCCTCCCCCGTCCCCCTAACTTTTTGAAGTTTCTTCTTCCCTTGGGATGCACAGCTTGTGATCCGTTGATTTAACTGTCGGCACGTTGGGAACTTATGCGGATAATGTGACTGCAGATATAGAGCCTGTTCCTCGGCGCATTTTCTCTTTTAGTTTGTACCCACCTATTTGTCTCACTCTCTCTCTCTCACACACACACACACAGGTGGTGGGTGATGGCACCATAGAGTTAAGGGCTATGGGGGGAGTTTAATACGCCTCTAACAATTAAACCATTCTGAGATCTGAGTTTTAATGTGTATCGTTTGGGCTTGACACTGATGCGCGCTTACAGAAACACACAAACACACACACACACACACACTCTCTCTCTCTCTCACACACACACACACACACACACACACACACACACACACATACATACATACACACACGTGTACAAGCACACAAACAAATAGACACCGGATAAACTGAAACAGGGCTAATACACACATTTACTTTGTTCACACGCTTTAGTCAAAAAAGGAAGGGGTGGTGGTGGTGGGGGGGGGGGGGAACCATCGCAATCAATAGCATGCTCATCTTACAAAACATCTGCTTCGTTTTCAGCTTAACAAGCAAACGCGGATAAAATCATACAACAATTCCATAGACTAGAGCAGAATAAAATAGAAAGTAATAAAGCAATACAATTTCTTTTTTTAAATTAAACGAAAGCAGTAACAAATAATCGAAATAAAATAATACAGAGTGTTCTCCATCAGATGAATTATCTCAGATTGTGAGCATCCGGATTGCTATTTTGATTCAAATTAGGATCCATTTATATGATCAGTTTTATGGGGGCAGTGAAGGAAGTTTTGGAGAGACAGACACACAGGCAGACAGACAGACAGATAGATAGACAGACAGACTGTTAGTGAGAGACAGACATAAAGAATTTGTCTTGTCTCTCGCTCTCTCTCTCCCTCTCTCTGTCTCTCTGTGTGTCTCTCTCTCTGTCTCTTTCTCTCTCCCTCTCTCTCTCTCTATCTTTCTCTGTCTGTCTGTCTGTCTCTCTCCCTCTCTCTCTCTCTCTCCTTCCATCCCTCTCTGTCTGTCTGTCTGTCTCTTTCTCTCTCTCTGTGTCTCTCTCCCTCTATCTCTCTATCTGTCTGTCTGTCTGTCTCTCTCTCTCTGTCTCTTTCATGAGGGGCCATGGCCTTTATTGAATAAACAATCCGTATCTATATCTCTGTCTCCCTCTGTCTGTTTCTGTCTCTCTCTCTGTCTCTCTCTCTCTGTGCCTCTGTCATTTTTTTCTCTTTCAGTCTCACTGTCTCTCTCGAAGTGAGGTCATTTCATATTAAATTTAAAAAGCCTTAATACCTCTCTCTCTCTCTCTCTGTCTCTCTCTCTCTCTCTCTCTCTCTGTCTCTCTCTCTCTCTCGTTCTCATCATACTGCATTAAACTGCACTTTGAACTGGACTGTATTTCATTCATCAGTTCGCATCACGACACTGATTCATTATTCATTGCCTGTCATACTTAGAGAGAGAGAGAGAGAGAGAGAGAGAGAGAGAGAGAGAGAGAGAGAATGGAAACAGAGTGTCGTTTCTTGGCAGCACTGAGAGAGAGTGTGAGGAAAAGGAAGAAAAACAACAAACGACAAACAGAAAAAAACAAAACAAACAAGAAACCAACAGAAATGACAGTAATGAAAGAATGTTTCATCATCAAGCAGATATTACGTCTTCATATCCTCCTTCTAATGTCTTCGACACTGAAGAGAAAATGTTAAATATTCATAACCACGAAAGAACTTTTTCAACAGCGCTTTCAGTGGAGCTCAAAGTATGATCGATGGCACATTGAATATTCATCAGCGTGCAGGCACTCTGTTCCAGCAATTATGGCTTTTTTTTTCTTTTCTTTTTTTTTTATTTAAAGTTCCTCAGTCATTAAGAAAAGAGACTTGAAATATTCGTCACGTTGTGGGCACTGTGTTTCTGATACATTGCATTTAAACTCCTTCAAAAATAATGATGACAGATTCTGCAGCAAGGAGTAAGGGACATGGGGGGAGGGTGGGCGCTGATAAGGAGAAGGTGTGATTTCCCAAAAGGGCTGTATCTATATTAAGAGTCAGGAGAACCAAAGGGCTGTATCTATATATGTATGATAGTCAGTCGTGTCCGACTATGACCATTAGAACAGCAGAGGAGGCAACTACTGTTCCGACTATTCGGGCTAGAAATTGATTATAGTGGAGAGTGTCTTGCCCAAGTTACATCCCCACTCTCTCGGCCAAGAGGGTTTTAGGACAGTCGGCGTTGGGGATGGTTCCCAAAGGACAACTAGCCCCCAAGGCTGCAGCACTAAAAGCCTGTGCAGTTTTGCCTCCTAGTTTGAGAGTCATAGTCCTTCACAAAAGACTGAGCTGTAAATGGTTTCCCATTGACTGGAGAAACCATTGATAATGCAGCTCTCACTTTGCTGTTGGCCCAAATGTAAACTTATGTCAATCTGTGATATATGCCGAGTGTTGGACCTAATCTATATAGGAGAACCAAAGAACTGTATCTATATTAAGAGGTAGGAGAACCAAAGGGCTGTATCTATATTAAGAGGTAGGAGAACCAAAGGGCTGTATCTATATTAAGGGACAGGAGAACCAAAGGACTGTATCTATATTAAGAGACAGGAGAACCAAAGGGCTGTATCTATATTAAGAGGCAGGAGAAGCATACGACTGTGTCTATATAAGAGCTTTTTGAGGCAAATATAGGTCACTGGTGGCAAAATCATTTACGAGAAATCCCCTATTTTACGTATGTGACAATCTGAAGAATTAGTTGAGACGCGAATTTGGAAACTAATAGGGTTTTCATTCACAGACCAGCATTAGAAAAGTTCAGAACTGGTGTGTCCCCATGTAAAGTCCACAGCCGCCGTTACCTTCAGCTTGAGACTAGGAGGCATTTCCTGAATGAAGTGCATATCATCTTTAATGTCACATCTGTGTGGCTTGTAAGGAGCGTCAGCTGCAGCTGGGCGAGCGAAATAACAAACCTGAGCAAATCTGCATAGTGCTGAAATACGAAGAAACTAACATTGTCCGTTTAGCGAAACGTTTGTAGCTGACACGGAACATTGTCCGTTTAGCGAAACATTTGTAGCTGACACGGAACATTGTCCGTTTTGCGAAATGTTTGTAGCTGACACGGAACATTGTCCGTTAGCGAAATGTTTGTAGTTAACACGGAACATTGTCCGTTTAGCGAAATGTTTGTAGTTGACACGAAACATTGTCCGTTTAGCGAAATGTTTGTAGCTGGCACGGAACATTGTCCGTTTAGCGAAATGTTTGTAGTTGACACGGAACATTGTCCGTTTAGCGAAATGTTTGTAGTTGACACGGAACATTGTCCGTTTAGCGAAATGTTTGTAGCTGACACGGAACATTGTCCGTTTAGCGAAATGTTTGTAGTTGACACGGAACATTGTCCGTTTAGCGAAATGTTTGTAGTTGGCACGGTAAAATTGACCGTTTTGCGAAATGTTTGTAGTTGACACGGAACATTGTCCGTTTAGCGAAATGTTTGTACTTGACACGGAACATTGTCCGTTTAGCGAAATGTTTGTAGTTGGCACGGAACATTGTCCGTTTAGCGAAATGTTTGTAGTGGCACGGAACATTGTCCGTTTTGCGAAATGTTTGTAGTTGGCACAGATCATTGTCCGTTTAGCGAAATGTTTGTAGTCGGCACGGTACATTGTCCGTTTAGCGAAATTTTTGTAGCTGACACGGAACATTGTCCGTTTCGCGAAATGTTTGTAGTTGGCACGGAACATTGTCCGTTTCGCGAAATGTTTGTAGTTGGCACGGAACATTGTCCGTTTCGCGAAATGTTTGTAGTTGGTACGGAACATTGTTCGTTTTGCGAAATGTTTGTAGTTGGCACGGAACATTGTCCTTTTAGCGAAATGTTTGTAGCTGGCACGGAACATTGTCCGTTTCGCGAAATGTTTGTAGTTGACACGGAACATTGTCCGTTTAGCGAAATGTTTGTAGTTGGCACGGAACATTGTCCGTTTAGCGAAATGTTTGTAGCTGGCACGGAACATTGTCCGTTTAGCGAAATGTTTGTAGTTGACACGGAACATTGTCCGTTTAGCGAAATGTTTGTAGTTGACACGGAGCATTGTCCGTTTAGTGAAATGTTTGTAGTTGACACGGAACATTGTCCGTTTAGCGAAATGTTTGTAGTTGGCACGGAACATTGTCCGTTTAGCGAAATGTTTGTAGTTGACACGGAACATTGTCCGTTTCGCGAAATGTTTGTAGTTGGCACGGAACATTGTCCGTTTAGCGAAATGTTTGTAGCTGGCACGGAGGACCAGGCACAAGAGTTTTGCTGTCGGGAAAGACATTGCAACATGTCAGAAAATGTCAAACTGATCTCTTGGTGAGCTACCCCTTGGCTGACTTTCTGTGCAAAGCTATAGCATTTTCCCGCTTCCATCGTCTTCTTCTTCTTCTGCGTTCGTGGGCTGCAACTCCCACGTTCACTCGTATGCATACGAGTGGGCTTTTACGTGTATGACCGTTTTTACCCCGCCATGTAGGCAGCCATACTCCGTTTTCGGGGGTGTGCATGCTGGGCCTGTTCTTGTTTCCATAACCCACCGAACGCTGACATGGATTACAGGATCTTTAACGTGCGTATTTGATCTTCTGCTTGCATATACACACGAAGGGGGTTCAGGCACTAGCAGGTCTGCACATATGTTGACCTGGGAGATTGTAAAAATCTCCAACCTTTACCCACCAGGCGCCGTCACCGTGATTCGAACCCGGGACCCTCAGATTGACAGTCCAACGCTTTAACCACTCGGCTATTGCGCCCGTCGCTTCCATCGTCATAATTTGAAGTTGTAAGTCACAGGCTTGCTTTACAGATATGTTTCAGTAAAATCGTTCAGATTGTTCGCCCACACATAGGTATACAGTGTGCATTCCTTATATTGCGAAATGCACTTGTTTTATTGGCTGTGCGGATTGCTTGAAAGAGATGTTCAACATAAAGTATTAGTGTCTCTTTTTGTGTATCGTTGTCTCCATCTGTCTGTCTGTCTGTCTGTCTCTGTCTCTGTCTCTCCTCCTCCTCCTTCCTCCTCCTCTATCTCTTTCTGTCTTGATGAGACGTTGTCAATGTGGGTGGATTTGTCGCGATGTTGATCAAGTGGAAAAAAAAAGTGACAGAAATAATGACCTAGCATCGGCGAAAAAACTGTTCATTGTGGAATATAATGTGCCAGCCCATTAATCAGCCGATCAATATCCTTTTTATCTGACAGGTATAGACTGGCAATATTGCTGCTTCCTGCAGTTGTGATATAGAAAAAACCAGTCAGCCTCTCCTTTCTCTGAAGCTCAACTGCGTTTCATTCAGAAAATGGAAACAGCGTCCTACTCTGGGCATGTACATTCTTGCTGTATGTTTCTTCTTTTTTTTTCTTTTTCTTTTTTTCTTGAACCTCTTCTTCTTCTTCTTCTGCGTTCGTGGGCTTCAACTCCCACGTTCACTCGTATATACGC
>NC_134891.1:2496667-2501667 GCF_041734735.1 Babylonia areolata | reverse complement strand
GCTGCCCTACGTGCGTTGCTCGATAAGCACGCCCCAGTGTCCAGGCACCTAGTGCTCCCTAGGAAGTCCTCCCCATGGCACTCATTGGTTACTGATGTCCTCCCATCTCTCATCCCCCGTCGTCGGGCGGACAGGGAAAGCGAGAAGACAGGTCTGACCGTTGATAAATAAAACATTGCGGCTGCCATGCTTGTGCCGGTGATGGCAGCAAAAAACAAAAAAACAAAAAAAACACAACCTTGCCTGTGCCTCTGTTTTATCAAAACCTGACTATTGTTATGTACTCGACGGGCGCAATAGCCGAATGGTTAAAGCGTTGGACTTTCAATCTGAGGGTCCCGGGTTCGAATCACGGTGACGGCGCCTGGTGGGTAAAGGGTGGAGATTTTTACGATCTCCCGGGTCAACATATGTGCAGACCTGCCAGTGCCTGAACCCCCTTCGTGTGCATACGCAAGCAGAAGATCAAATACGCACGTTAAAGATCCTGTAATCCATGTCACTGTTCGGTGGGTTATGGAAACAAGAACATACCCAGCATGCACACACCCCGAAAGCGGAGTATGGCTGCCTACATGGCGGGTTAAAAACGGTCATACACGTAAAAGCCTACTCGCTTATATACGAGTAAACGTGGGAGTGGCAGCCCACGAATGCAAAAAGAAAAGAAAAAAGTTATGTACTCCTTTCTTGCTGTCAAAAGTGCATCCTCTACAAGCTTCAGAATGGACACAACTCTGCAGCAAGGGTCGTCCTCGAGGCAGAAAGACATGGCCATGCTCAGCTACTCCTTCAAGCACTTCACTGGCTGCCAGTCCAAGTACGAGTTAAAAACAAGCTTGCACAGTCTGTCACAATTTTTTTTTCTCTGGTTCATCTCCAGCCTGTCTGTCTGTCTACACGCCTTCCATACATAACTGCGCTATTCGGCCTGTCCCCAGAATTTGAACTAAAATCTCCTGGCCTCATTATTTGTTAATTTCCAGTTGATAAACCACCGAGGCAACCATGTGTTTGTTCTGTATTGTCCATGTGTTCTGTGTGGCTTATTCAGGATTAAAGAGGCTATGCCAGTCTTGAATAAAAGCTAATTAAAATTTTGTGTTTGCACATTTCTTCTGTCTTTGCCGCTGTGTGCACATGTCAAATGATTGGTATAAGGACAGGCCCGGCGCTTCCTTTTTGAGGACGTGTCTGGGTTTGTTCCAGTGTACCTTTTATTTACCTGTGTGCTAGCTGGATCGGTAGCGTAAGCAGCACTGACTTGAAGTTTTGTACCTTGTGTAATGGAGAGAGTTACCACTCTTTACTATTTGTTAATCATTTCATCTCCTGGCCTCATTATTTGTTAATTTATGGTGAAATGTTTTACAGTGATCCTAAAGCATGCAATTCTCTTCCTTTGAATATACGTCATATAAAAACCGCATATGCCCTTAAAAAAAAAAAAAAAGCTCTAAAACTTATCTGTTCCAGCATAACAAATGGGTGCCCTCTTTTTCCCCACAAACTTGTTTTTTATCCAGGTGATCTACATTGAACTTGAATTTGTTTTTTTATGAAAGATGATGAACATGTATTAAGTTTGTAGTTTCTCATTTCTTATTTCTCTTTAAATAATAATGATAACAATGATAATGATCATTATCATTAGCATTATTATTACTGTTATAAAAACACTTTAAATTCATACATGCATATTTTACAGTAGGAATCTATGTATGCATGCATGTGCATGTATGTTTTGTATGTATGTATGTATATGCCAATGAGTATATGTAAGTACGTGTTTGCACACACACACATACTCTCTCTCTCTCTCTCTCTCTCTCTCTCGTTTTGTTCAAGACGTCTATCTTTTGTCTGTCTTTCTGTTTTTCTCCGTGTTTTTCTCACACTGTTTCGTTGTCTCTCGGTCTGTCTCTATCTATCTATCTATCTATCTATGTGGAGTGATCGCCTAGAGGTAACGCGTCCGCCTTGGAAGCGAGATAATCTGAGTGCGCTGGTTCGAATCACGGCTCAGCCGCCGATATTTTCTCCCCCTCCACTAGACCTTGAGTGATGGTCTAGACGCTAGTCATTCGGATGAGACAATAAACCGAGGTCCCGTGTGCAGCATGCTTTTAGCGCACGTAAAAGAACCCACGGCAACAAAAGGGTTGTTCCTGGCAAAATTCTGTAGAAAAATCTACTTCGATAGGAAAAACAAATAAAACTACACGCAGGAAAAAATACCAAAAAAAATGGGTGGCGCTGTAGTGTAGCGACGCGCTCTCCCTGGGGAGAGCAGCCCGAATTTCACACAGAGAAATCTGATGTGATAAAAAGAAATACAAATACAAATATCTTTCTATCTATGTGTTCTCTCTTTTGTTCTCTATCTCCCTCCCTCTTTCCTCTCTTTCTCTCTCATGGAGGTTAATTTAGTTGAAAGCAATTTACCATCATTTTAGACTTGATACTATTTTCGTGGAGGGAGCCTTTCAAGACAGCTTAGCATCCCGCGTAACCCTAGCTGAGGAGTTTATGTCAGACAGTCTGGCACCTTGATTTAAAAGCATCGTCTGCACTTCATGGCTTTTCCGCCATTATTTTATTTCTCTCTCGTTTTGTTTTTTTAAGACCTCTATCTCTGTAGGTCTTTCTGTTTATCTCTGGGTCTCTCTCTCTCTCTCTCTCTCTCTCTCTCTCTCTCTCTCTCTCTCTCTCTCTCTCTCTCTCTCTCTCTCTCTCTCTCTCTAACACACAAACACACGATCACATAGTTACAAGAGAAACTGAAATCGAAAGTGAAAAAAATGTTTTAATGCCCATTGACATTATAGTCCTATTGACATGGGACACATTAGAATAATCGTTTAACAACATGAACACTAACAAACATAGTTACAAGAGAGAGAGACAGACAGACAGGCAGACAGAGAACCACAGACATAGAGACAGACAGACAGACAGGCAGGCAGAGAGAAAGACAGACAGACAGAGAACCAGAGACACAGAGACAGACTAGAGACAGACAGACAGGCAGGCAAAGAGAAAGACAGACAGACAGACAGACAGAGAACCAGAGACACAAAGACACAGAGACAGACTAGAGACAGACAGACAGGCAGGCAGAGAGAAAGACAGACAGAGAACCAGAGACACAGAGACAGACTAGAGACAGACAGACAGGCAGGCAGAGAGAAAGACAGACAGACAGACAGAGAACCAGAGACACAGAGACAGACTAGAGACAGACAGACAGGCAGGCAAAGAGAAAGACAGACAGACAGAGAACCAGAGACACAAAGACACAGAGACAGACTAGAGACAGACAGACAGGCAGGCAGAGAGAAAGACAGACAGAGAACCAGAGACACAGAGACAGACTAGAGACAGACAGACAGGTAGGCAGAGAGAAAGACAGACAGACAGACAGAGAACCAGAGACACAGAGACAGACTAGAGACAGACAGACAGGCAGGCAGAGAGAAAGACAGACAGACAGACAGAGAACCAGAGACACAGAGACAGACTAGAGACAGACAGACCGGCAGACAGAGAGAAAGACAGACAGACAGATGGACAGAGAACCAGAGACACAGCGACAGACTAGAGACAGAGAACCGGAGACACAGAGACAGACAGACAGAGAGAGGGAGCACGTCCAATCATACACGTGCAGGAAAGAGAAATAAATCCAATGAACGAATGACAGAAAAAATAGAGAGGGACAACCAAGTGCAGAGAGTGAGAAGGGAAGAGAGAAGTTGAAGCGGGTGCCTGAAAACGAAAAGGAATTTTTAAAAAAAAAGAAAGAAAGAAAGAAAACGGCAATGAACATGAGGCAAGGAAAAAAAATGAGGGAGGGGTGTGAAGGGGGAATGGGGTGAAGGGGGAGAGGAGGGGATAGACAGGAAGAGGAAATGGCGGAACGTGCAGAGAGAGAGAGAGAGAGATGAGCATCGCGGGTGTCCTCGTGTCCACCTTCTTCTTCTTCTTCTGCGTTCACTCGTATGCACACGAGTGGGCTTTTACGTGTATGACCGTTTTTACCCCGCCATGTAGGCAGCCATACTCCGTTTTCGGGGGTGTGCATGCTGGGTATGTTCTTGTTTCCATAACCCACCGAACGCTGACATGGATTACAGGATCTTTAACGTGTGTATTTGATCTTCTGCTTGCATATACACACGAAGGGGGTTCAGGCACTAGCAGGTCTGCACATATGTTGACCTGGGAGATTGTAAAAATCTCCACCCTTCACCCACCAGGCGCCGTCACCGAGATTCGAACCCGGGACCCTCAGATTGACAGTCCAACGCTTTAACCACTCGGCTATTGCGCCCGTCCCTCGTGTCCCCCCATTGCCCTGACTGTCACCACCACCGGGCATCCCTGTTCTCATTCCCTGAGGGGATGGATTCATTTACACCATCACCTCTGACGTGTCGGCCTCCAGGGACAGTTTGGAGAGACAGACAAAGCAGACAGAGAACCAGAGACACAGACAGACAAAGCAGACAGAGAACCAGAGACACAGACAGACAAAGCAGACAGAGAACCAGAGACACAGACAGACAGACAGACAAACAGACAGAGAACCAGAGACACAGACAGACAGACAGACAAACAGACAGAGAACCAGAGACACAGACAGACAGACAGACAAACAGACAGAGAACCAGAGACACAGACAGACAGACAGACAGACAAAGCAGACAGAGAACCAGAGACACAGACAGACAGACAGACAGACAAACCAGACAGAAAACCAGAGACACAGACAGACAGACAGACAGACAAACCAGACAGAGAACCAGAGACACAGACAGACAGACAGACAAAGCAGACAGAGAACCAGAGACACAGACAGACAGACAGACAGACAAAGCAGACAGAGAACCAGAGACACAGACAGACAGACAGACAGACAAACCAGACAGAGAACCGGAGACACAGACAGATAGACAGAAAACCACAGAGAACCACAGACACAGACAGAGAACCAGAGA
>NC_134891.1:2479167-2491667 GCF_041734735.1 Babylonia areolata | reverse complement strand
ATCCCCTGTCTGCCATGCTCTCAATTTCACTTCTCACCACAGATTGAACATTGTCGAGAGAGTTCGCAAAGCACGTGCTATCCGTAAAGCACCCCTGTTTTCCCTTTAAAAAAAAAAAAGAAAAGAAAGAAAACTGCTGCAAAAGGATCCGCCATATTTACCTCTGCTTCGTGGGCAGTCACCTTTGGCAGGTAGTAAGGGTAAATTGCCTTCCGTGGATAGACGTTTGTGTTCATGAACACTGGTTATTGCTAACCCTTGGGCAGTTTGCCTTGCCTCAGGCAGATTACCCGCAGGTACACATTTACCCTCAGGCACGATGTTCTCTTGACTAGGCCCCATGTAGGCAGCTGATTGGCGACAATTCAGCGCTTAACTGAGCTTCGCCAAATTGTCACCCATCCTTTTCTTTTCTGGAAACCCGCCTGCTCATCCCATAGCTGCTTGTCTGCTGCATCTGAAACTTGTGTCATGATCTGTGTAAATAATTTGCTTGGAATTGACAAAATGTGGAGTGATGGCCCAGAGGTACGCGTCTGCCTAGGAAGCGAGAGAATCTGAGCGCGAAGGTTCGAATCACGGCTCAGCCGCTGGTATTTTCTCCCCCTCCACTAGACCTTGAGTGGTGGTCTGGACGTTAGTCATTCGGATGAGACGATAAACCAAGGTCCCGTGTGCAGCATGCACTTAGCGCACGTAAAAGAACCCACGGCAACAAAAGGGTTGTTCCTGGCAAAATTCTATAGAAAAATCCACTTCTGTAGGAAAAACAAAATAAAACTGCATGCAGGAAAAAAAAACACAAAAAAACGGGTGGTGCTGTAGTGTAGCGACACGTTCTCCCTGGGGAGAGCAGCCCGAATTTCACGCAGAAAAATCTGTTGTGATAAAAAGAGAAATACAAATACTAATACAAAAGAGTGATTTAACGCCAGTTGGTCATTTACTCCTGGTGCCCTTTGGGGTCTTAACAACACCCCTTGTCCAGTCATCTGGTGTGTTCTTCTCTCGCCATGTGGCGGTGATTTGTATTTGTATTTGTATTTCTTTTTATCACAACAGATTTCTCTGTGTGAAATTCGGGCTGCTCTCCCCAGGGAGAGCGCGTCGCTACACTACAGTACCACCCTTTTTTTTTGTATTTTTTCCTGCATGCAGTTTTATTTATTTTTCCTATCGATGTGGATTTTTCTACAGAATTTTGCCAGGAACAACCCTTTTGTTGCCGTGGGTTCTTTTACGTGCGCTAAGTGCATGCTGCACACGGGACCTCGGTTTATTGTCTCATCTGAATGACTAGCGTCCAGACAACCACTCACGATCTAGTGGAGAGGGAGAAAATATCGGCGGCTGAACCGTGATTCGAACCAGCGCGCTCAGATTCTCTCGCTTCCTAGGCGGACGCGTTACCTCTAGGCCATCACTCCATATATAATGAGTGGCTGAAGCGTTTTGGCCGCAAGGTCTGGGTCTTTGAATTGTTCTGCGTGGCGCTGTCACGTCTAGGGGCTTTTCCGTTCACGAATGATTTGACAGCTGAGATGATTTCTTCTGTAATTAATTGGTGATTCTTTTTGAACATCGAGTTCGGTTTCTGCTTCTTGTATATCAGCCTGGTTTGTTGGTGGTGGTCTCTTCAGTGGACAGCTCTAGAAGCCCTCCCACCCACCCCCACCCCACCCCCGCCACCCCTCCCCCCTCCCCCCTCTCCCCATCATCCTTCCTGTTCTGCTAAGGAACAATCAGACACATGAATGCTGAACGCATCCTTGCATGCTTGAAGATCATGAAGATAGATAATTAATTGCCTGAGTGAGACACATTGGAATGTTCATCGACATTGATGTTGGCTCGAGTGGCTACAGATGATGGGCATCATTCTTTGTAACAAAGAAAGGGGGAAAGAAAGAAAGAAGGAAAGAAAGAAAGAAAGAAAGAAAAAAAAGTCAAGGCACAGAGAAAAAATGACTGGCGTGTTGACATTATTGACGATGCACCTGGCTGTGTATATGATGATCAAATCAATTCTTGATTTGAACAAAGAAGAAAGATAGATAGAAAGGAAGAAAGAAAGAAAGAGAAACTGTCTCAAAATAAATCATGAAAAAGTCTAGAAGGAAGAAGAGCGAACGTGTGTGTGTGTGTGTGTGTGTGTGTAGGTGTCTATATATCTGTGTGTGCGTGTTAGTGTGTATTTAAATGTACGCGCTTTGTGTGTGTGTAAGCGCGTAGTGTGTCTGTGTGTATGTGCGCGCGCGCGCGTGTGTGTGTGTGTGTGTGTGTTGGGGGTTGGGGGTGGGGTCGTTGGACCGGAGGTGAGGGAGGGGGGTGGGCATTCTCGTCCTTTTGACATAATTTCAACATATCCCCCATTACCGAGACATCAAACACCATGAAAAAGGTGGTTTTTTTGTTGTTGTTTTTTGGGTTTTTTTAGCTGGCTGAAAATAGAGTTCAATTATTTCAACTGACAACTGCAAGAGACTTTTTTTGTTTTGTTTTTTTATCTGATCAGGAAAATTACGAAACAGTTTCGCTTTTTCTTTCTTTCTTTTTTTTTCTTTCTTCTTTTCTTTTTTTCTTTCTTTTTTTTTTTTTTTTTTTGACATCTACGTATGTTTCATTTATTTCACTCCTCTCTCTACCTCGATTCTTTGATCACAAACCCAGCTTTGATACGGGGAAGTGTTCTTGTGGTTTCATGATTTTTGAACTGTTTGATCTTACTTTCCTATAGGTTTATTCTTAACACAAACCAGGCCCGGAAGTGACGGACACATGCAGTGTGGAGAGGAGAGTCACTTGCATGAAATAATTATAGATGTTGTTTGGTAAAACAATAAGAAACGGATAAAGGCCAGTAATTTGTGTGTGTGTGTTCTTTGGATGTTTGTTTGATGTCAGTAATTTCTAATGTGCTTTTCTTTTTCTTTTTCTTTTTTTTTCGTTAGCTGTCATTAAAATGTTGTGCATTATTTGCACGTTTGTGATTGACTTGTGGTTCCTGCCTTTGATTTCTACTCACACAAGCTTGACGAAACGACAAACCAACAAACAGATCACCCAGTTACATGTTGAACAGTCCCTTCACACACACACACACCCCTCCCTCCCCCACCTTCCCCCCAAAACCTACCATCACGGTTTCCCAGCAACCTTGGCACTCTGTAGCGGACAGCAGACCACACTGCCAAAGCCCTGAAGTACTTTGGACACCGCTGTTTGGCCGCACACAAATAGCTTCATGTATCGACCACCACAGTGTGTGTGTGTGTGTGTGTGCGCGCGCGCGCGCGTGTGTGTGTGTGTAGGTGTCTATATATCTTTGTGTGCGTGTTAGTGTGTATTTAAATGTACGCGCTCTGTGTGTGTAAGCGCGTGGTTTGTCTGTGTGTGTGCGCGTATGTGTGTGTGTGTGTGAGTTGGGGGGTGGGGGTGGGGTCGTGGGACGGGAGGTGAGGGGGGAGGGGGGGGGAGGGGACATTCTCGTCCTGTTGACATGATTTCAACATAAACCTCCAGGGCATCTGTCTAACATGATCGAGTGCTGGTCTTCGTTGACAATCATTATCGATGAAGGCATACAGATTTTCAGAGACAAGCGTACGCATAGACATTCAAACTCGCGTGCACTCTCTCTCTCTCTCTCTCTCTCTCTCTCTCTCTCTCTCTCTCTCTCACACACACACACACACACACACACACACACACAAAGAGAGAGAGGGAGACAGAGAGAGTCTATCTGAAGTAAGACACGCAACTCCCTTCACACAGTTACAATGCACAGAATTATGGACACTTCATTCACACGCAGCCAGTTTTTTCTCTCTTCTTTCTTTCTTTTTTTCTTTCGATTTTCTTTTTTCTTTTTCCTTCAAATTACTTATTTCTTTTATGCTGTTATTTCAGTTCTGTTCCTTAGTTTCAATGCCTTGATTAATCGATTTTTTTACAATATAACTTTATTTCAAGGCTCTTGTTCCAGCTTTGGACGGGATTTTTCTTGTTCAAACATCAGTTGTTGTATTTTCTATTATTATTATTCAACAGTAAATATATTGGCAAGTATGCAATTGTGTATATGTGTACAGTATGGAGACACACTAATACACCAGGTCATTAAAAATCGCAGAAATTGATGAGAGTCTCTCCCGTCGGTCCGACGGATGAGTAGGCATGCAGGCTTATATCTGTCGGTGTGTGTGTCCTCATAATTATGGGAGGAGAGGCCTATTCTGGAAATTACATCACGTTTATTATATATATCAAAAGTGAATAATGAAACGTCCATACTTAGGCCGGACTCACATAGAAGTGGTCCATGACTTGCATCGCAACTGAGGTGAACAATAGAAAGCGTTTCCTTCGTTAGAAGTGTTTCTTCATTTCTACCGTTCCCGAAACTCTGCATGTCAACTTGAAGGGGAATGAATAGCGGTAATGAGAGAATAAAGCTGAATGTCACTGGTTTTTGTTGGGTTTTTTTGTGTTTTTTTTAAGCCTATAGTTTTATGCACTGAAATCAAAGGACATGTCGTGTCACACATCTTGAATTAAACTCGATAAAAGATGAGAAATGGAGTTTGCACAAAAAATGCTTATTTTCATTACATTATCTCTCCCTTTCAGTCTTTCCTCTCTCTCTCTTTCTCTCTCTCTCTTTCTCCCCTCTCTCCTCTCTCCTCCTCTCTCTCTCTCCCTATCTCTCTCTCCCTCTCTGTCCCTGTCTGCCCCCCTCTCTCTCCCTCTCTCTCCTCTCTCTCTCCCCCTTTCTCCCCCCTCTCTCTCCTTTACCCTTCTCCCTCACACCCCGCCTCCCTCCCTATCTACTTTCTATCTCCCTTTTCCTTCTTTTTCCTCCATAAAATGTTCTCTCTAGACCTTTTTTTTCTTCTTCTATAACTCCAGTGCATGGTTGAATACAGCAATATTGTTATTGTGCTTATCTCAGTACCCTGAAAAAAACAAGAATTTCGTCTGTTTGTCAAAAAAACAAAAACAAACAAACAAAAACCCAACATCCTTCTTCTTCTTCTTGAGAGTCTTCCTTTTTCTTCTCCTTGTGCTGGTATTCCTTGCCTCTCTGTGAGTGCATGGTGACAGGAAAGCAGCCTGTCCTTTTACCCTGAATAAAACAGACCAATTCCAGAAGCGGGTTGTCTCTTTCACTGGGGACACAATGAAACGCAATACTGAACGGAGGGGACTCTTGGTTTTTATTTCCTATCTCATCGACTGTTGCGTTTCTGAGGAAATCCATTGAACTCTGTCTGTCTGTCTGTCTGTCTGTCTGTCTCTGTCTCTCTGTCTATCTGTCTCTGTCTCTGTCTCTGTCTCTGTCTCTCTCTCTCTCTCTCTCTCTCTCTCTCTCTCTCTCTCTCTCCACTCCATCTCGCTCACTACGATCGGCTTCAGATCCACTCTGTTTACGCATACCCAGATTCAAACACTCGACTGTTGGCCGCCGTTCTTTCTCGGTCTCTGGACCTTGCGATTGGAATGAACTTCCTCTTTCAGCTCTTTCAGCTCTTTCAAGTCTGGCCTTAAAACCCACCTCTTCCCAAAATAGCCTCCCTTCCCTGCCTCGCCCTTGTCTTTAGTTTCTCCAGTGTTAGAGTTATGCATGCATGTGAATGACTGGTGCGAAAGCGCTTTGGTTTGTCTCTGCACAGGATTCAGCGCTATATAAATACCATTATTATTATTATTATTATTATTATCATTATTATTATTATTATTTAAGAGGAAAAAGGGTAACTGTCGATTTCAAGATGATCCTATGTATGAATCTTATGTGTGCTTGTGTACAGTGTGCAGTGTGTGTTGATTAAAAAGAAAATGAAATTTAGGGTGGCCTTCATTTGTCTATAATCATCATTAGGATTGTCATTTCCGCTTCCTGTAAGTGTAAGAGAGCAAGGATCATGTCAGTGTCAGTGTTTATCTCCCCGTATTATCGTCAGAATCTCTTCGTGCCTCTCTGTCCCTCTTTCCGTCTAGACAATGTATTTTTCTGATGTGTTCGTATTGATATGACGTGTTTAGGTGTTACATGCTTAACCCTTTTACCGCCAAGCTCGCATTTATGCACAGGCGTGGTAGAAGACCCATGTCACTGAAAGGTGACCATTCATTGGTCTGTTATCCATGAACCTACTGCTTTTAATAATCGGTGGTAGGACAGGCCATATTTTCTAGACATCGGAGGGGGAATCCCCAGCTATTCTTAGCCACTGTCTTTTCTGTGTTTATACCACAAGGGAATTTTGTACTCTAAATTGACTGGCGGTGAAAGGGTTAAATAATTATCATGTTTTATATGTACTTTGTTATGTGTTCGTATTGATATGATGTGTATCGATGTCACATGCTTAAATAATTATTATACGGATTATATGAACTTTATTTCCTGCGTACTGCTCAAACCTTGGAGACGAACGATTGGGGTGGGAGGGAGGGGGGGGGAGAGGGTCTTGGGGGGAGGGGTGTTGGGGGGTGGGGGTGGAGACACAGTGTAGTACCCGCCTGCCACATGGACGTTTTAAGCAAATGACAAAGTACCAAAGTGCCGCTTATCCCTTAGTAGTGTAGTTTACTTCGATTATGTTTTTCCTTTCTGTTCCATTTTATTTGTTTTGCAACCATTTTTGTTCTGATTTATACCTACTATGTCACCTAGAGTTTTACAGCTAATGACATTAAACATTTCAGTATTCAGTGTTCAGTGACTTTATATCTACTCGATCCGGGCGCGGATTGGCCTGACCAGTCATCTGCGCACCCACAGAGCCCAACCCACCTACCCCCAGGATGACTAGATGGTCCTCGTCGATCCCGACGGACGAACCACACATCTACTCGATCTCTTTCCTCTGTCTGTGGTTTCCTTCTCTTTCTTTTGACACCCATGTCTCTGTCTCCCTGATGATTTCAAAATGAACCTGTCAGATTTGACATCCCTGTATCATCATGATTCAATATTTGATAAAGCTGTTCTCCTGTCCCTGTTTCAACTCTCTCTGTCTCTGTTTCTCTCTCTGTGTCTGTCTCTCTGTCTCTCTCTGTCCCTCTGTGTGTGTGTGTGTGTGTGTGTGTGTGTGTGTGTGTGTGTGTGTGTGTGTGTGTGTCTGTCCCTGTGTGTGTGTGTGTGTGTGTGTGTGTGTGTGTGTGTGTGTGTGTGTGTGTGTCTGTCCCTGTGTGTGTGTGTGTGTGTGTGTGTGTGTGTGTGTGTGTGTGTCTGTCCCTGTGTGTGTGTGTGTGTGTGTGTGTGTCTGTCTGTCTGTCTGTCTCTGTCTCCCTTTCTCTCTCTCTCTCTGTCTCTCCAAGAACGACCATCTAGATCAACAAATCTTCCTGACTTGCAGTCAAGAATTTGTTACACTTAAACCGCACATACGAGTTCAAATATATTTCCGGTTTATTGAAAACTGAGACCATATTTCGCCATGGAGAGAAAAAAAATGTAGTTTTTGGAGATGTGTATGCGTTTCTGATCCCGATGATAATTAAGCAGCCATCATTTGGGATGTGGGTTTGTTTTTTTTATGGGAGAAGCAGGTGGCGATGGACCCTGCATTTGCACTGCTTGAAGTGTGGGTACGTATTCCATCCACGGATCATATTTTTGCGAAAAAACTGGACTTTGTCCCGGAGCTGTTATCATGTATATCAAGCCCGAAAAATCGTTTGGCAAATTGTGTCCATTTATGGAAGCCCCAAAGTCTTGATGATGACAGGGAAAGTTTGAAACTTTGATTATGAATATCTGTTTATCGCGATCGTAAAACAATGAAATGCCGATCGATGTGGGCCGCTTAGACACTTCCCGTTTCCAGCAAACAATTTTCAGTTCGACAAACACTCGTCTCTGATGGTGAGCAAACATATCATTCGGATCGTTATTGGTATGTATTCCTTATCCTCAACCTATGTTGCATGAAAACGGATAATGGTTGTAAAAGGTAGAGTATTGAACAAAGCCAGTTTTATATGAACGATATATATGAAAACGAATTGATCCACCTGAAGAAAGAATGGCTACTGTTCTATAGAAAACGTTGGTACTGAACAAAAATGGTTATTTTTCCAGCTGCGATGACAACAAGAACAACATCAAAATTAAACTGACTGTCCACTTTATGGACTGCTTTCCACAATGGCTGGTTGTATGTACTTGCTGAACTTCAATTAGTATGTAATAATCCTGTCAACGTACCTGATCACCTAACAACTTACCTAATTAACTACCTATGTGATTAACCATCAGGTAATCAAAGAATCTAATCGAAATTAACTAACTGCCTGATCATCCATCAGATCATGAAAGAATTTCATCGACTGACAGAAACAAGCTTGGAAACGTAACTATAAGTCAGCTGAGCATATATAATAAATAATAATAATGATGGTATTTATAAGGTGCAAAATCTTGATGAAATCAACTCAAACACACACACACACACACACACACACACACACACACACACACACACACACACACACATATATATATATATATATATATATATATATATATATATATATCGCTGTTTGATTAATAATAAAAAAATTTAAAAAACCCAACTGACTCGTGAATGGTTGACTGATTGACAATCTCACTCACTCACAAACTCATTCGCTCACCGACGCTGCTTTTATTCGTTCAGTCCGCCTTTCACAGCATTCACTGATTGACACGCTCACCCGTTTCAGCCGGGACAGCCACAGAGACAGCATGCCCGCGATCAGCCCTGTGCCTGGGGCCACTTCACTGCAGACAGGGTGCCAGCGGGGCAGGGGTGAGGGTCGTGGGGGGGGGGGGGGGGGGGGTGTCGTGGCTGATAGCCCCTTAGGGAGCGACCC
This sequence comes from Babylonia areolata, assembly GCF_041734735.1. Taxonomy (NCBI): domain Eukaryota; kingdom Metazoa; phylum Mollusca; class Gastropoda; order Neogastropoda; family Buccinidae; genus Babylonia; species Babylonia areolata. The sequence goes on along the minus strand of NC_134891.1, from coordinate 2,482,805 downwards.
CAGCGGGCTGTGTGTCAACTGCGGTGAAATGGATAGGCTGTCCGCAGTTTGATTCTCAATGCACTTGTGCGCACGTCCCCAAACTTCCCCTGGCGGAGCCGATGGGTTGTCTTTCTTTGCTGCTGGCCCGTTCCCGCCCACATCTCTGTCTCTCTTTCTCTCCCTCTCTGTCTGTCTGTCCCCCCCCCTCTCTCTCTCTCTCTCTCTCTCTCTCTCTCTCTCTCCCCCCCCTCTCTCTCTCTCTCTCTCTCTCTCTCTCTCAGAGTGAAACACAATCCAAAACCAGCTTGGAGTTCCAAAGAGTTGGAAGAGGCAGGCTACCTTAGAGACCTTCTGAAAGAACATGGCTACCATGAAGAATCAAAACAATTGAGAAATGCAATAAACTCACATAAGCGCAAAGAAAAGAAGAAATAGTGTGTGCGTGGGTGTGTGTGTGTGGGGGGGTGGGGGTTGTTTTCTTCATTATGTATACCCTTCTGCATGAAAACCTTTTCCTTTCATTTATGTGTGTGCTATTTGTAATAGATGTAGATTAGCAAGGACAGATTGGAAGAATAGGCTATGCCTAAAATCTTAATCCTTGAATAAAAACGTTCTGAGTTTTGAGTTCTCTCTCTCTCTCAGGCCTTGAGAAAAAACAAAAAAAACAAACAAACAAAAAAACAACCTGTGTACAAAAATGCACTGACTAAAATCACCCATACCAGCAACACAGTTCGGTTTTTTTTGTGTGTTTTTTTTCCAGTTATTTCACACACAGACACATGCAGTGTGACTTCAACATTGTTACCGTTATTCTAATTGACCTTTCAACATTGTTTAGGTTCCCTATACAATCAGACCTAACGGCTGTTCAGCCTTGAAACAGCCCTTTGCTGTGGGTTGGGCTGTTCGCAGCTTAGTTTGGTTTGACTTGACTTGACTTCAGCATGAGCGCGAAAATGGGGTCAGTAAACTGGACATTAGCGCGAAATGGGGTCAGTAAACAGGACATTGGCGCGAAATGGGGTTAGTAAACAGGACATTAGCGCGAAATGGGGTCAGTAAACAGGACATTAGCGTGAAATGGGGTCAGTAAACAGGACATTGGCGCGAATTGGGGACAGTAAACAGGACATTAGCGCGAAATGGGGCCAGTAAACAGTTTATTAGCGTGAAATAGGGGCAGTAAACAGGACATAAGCGCGACATGGGGACGGTAAACAGGACATAAACGCGAAATGGCGGCAGTTAACTGGACATTAGCGCGAAATGGGGTCAGTAAACAGGACATTGGCGCGAAATGGGGACAGTAAACAGGACATGCGCGAAATGGGGGCTGTAAACAGGACATTGGCGCGAAATGGGGTCAGTAAACAGGACATTGGCGCGAAATGGGGACAGTAAACAGGACATTGGCGCGAAATGGGGTCAGTAAACAGGACATTGGCGCGAAATGGGGACAGTAAACAGGATATTGGCGCGAAATGGGGGCGGCAAACAGGACATTGGCATGAATTGGGGTCAGTAAACAGGACATTGGCGCGAAATGGGGGCAGTAAACAGGACATTAGCGCGAAATGGGGACGGTAAACAGGACATTAGCGCGAAATGGGGTCAGTAAACAGGACATTGGCGCGAAATGGGGTCAGTAAACAGGACATTAGCGCGAAATGGGGTCAGTAAACAGGACATTAGCGCGAAATGGGGGCAGTAAACAGGACATTAGCGCGAAATGGGGTCAGTAAACAGGACATTAGCGCGAAATGGGGGCAGTAAACAGGACATTTGCGCGAAATGGGGCCAGTAAACAGTACATTAGCGCGAAATGGCGGCAGTAAACAGGACATTAGCGCAAAATGGGGATAGTACACAGGATATGAGCACCGAAATATACATGTTTGACATTGCACCTGATCGCCTGATGTGTATGTTAACAGATGGATTTCACTTAACTTGGCTTCTCAATACTGAAGATCTTGGCCCTTCCGTCGATTGACTGGTTCTCAGTCTTTGTCTGTCTGTCTGTCTGTCTATCTGTCTGCCTGCCTGTCTGTCTGTGTATCTGTCTGTCTGTCTGTCTGTCTGTCTGTCAGTCTGTGTATTTCTCTCTGTCTGTCTGCCTGCCTGCCAACCTCTCTGTCTGTCTGCCAGTGTCAGTCTGTGTATTTCTTTCTGCCTGTCTATCTGTCTGTCTGTCTGTCTGCCTACCTGTCTGTCTGTCTGCCAGTCTGTCAGTCTGGGTATTTCTCTCTGTCCGTCTGTCTGTCTGTCTGTATATTTCTGTCTGTCTCTCTGTCTGACACACACACACACACACACACACACACACACACACACACACACACACAGAGTATCTTTTGTTTTTGTTTTGTTTTCCAGTCGGAAGCCGCTGGCTCAGGTATGCATTCAAAACAACATCAATATGGTGCATGTATTTTCTTTCTAACCCACTCCGCTCCACCCACAACCACCCCTCTCTCTCTCTCCCTCCTTCTCTCTCCCTCTCTCTCTCTTTCCTCACCCCCTCTCTGTCTCTCTCTCTCCCTCCTTCTCTCTCCCTCTCTCTCTCTGTCTCTCTGTCTCCCCCTTCCCCCTCCTCCTCCCTTTGCCCCCCCCCCCTCTCTCTCTCTCCCTCCTTCTCCCTCCCTCTCTCTCTCTCTCCCTCCTTCTCTCTCCCTCTCTCTCCCTCCTTTCTCTCCCCCCCTCTCTCTCCCTTCTTCTCCCTCCCTCTCCCTCTCTCTCCCTCCTTTCTCTCCCTCTCTCTCTCTCCCTTCTTCTCCCTCCCTCTCCCTCTCTCTCCCTTCTTCTCCCTCCCTCTCCCTCTCTCTCCCTCCTTCTCCCTCCCTCTCCCTCTCTCTCCCTCCTTTCTCTCCCTCTCTCTCTCTCCCTTCTTCTCCCTCCCTCTCTCTCTCTCTGTCCCCACCCCCTCTTTGTCTCTCTGTCTCCCCTCCCCCTCCCCTCTCTCTCTCTCTCTCCCTCCTTTCTCTCCCTCTCTCTCTCTCCCTCCTTCTCCCTCCCCCTCTCTCTCTCTCTGTCCTCACCCCCTCTCTGTCTCTCTGTCTCCCCCTTCCCCCTCCCCCTCCCTCTGCCCCCCCCCCCCACGCCCCCTCTCTCTCTCCTTCCTTCTCTCTCCCTCTCTCTCTCTCTCTGTTCTCACCCCCTCTCTCTCTCCCTCCTTCTCCCCCCTCTCTCTCTCTCTCTCTCTCTCTGTCCCCACCCCCCTCTCTCTGTCTCCCCCTTCCCCCTCCCCATTCCTCTGCTCCTCCCTCCCCCCCCCCTCTCTCCTTCTCTCTCCCTCTCTCTCCTCACCCCCTCTCTGTCTGTCTGTCTGTTTTCCCCCACCTCCTCTCCCCTCTCCCCCCTCTCCCCCTTCTCCCTCTCTCCTGTTCCTCGTCAGCACCTGATGATGTAGTCTTTCAAAACAGTTCCGGATGTGAGGCTTCATTTCTTCACCTCCTTCCCTCCCACACTCTCTCTCTCCCTCTCTCTCTGTCTCTGTCTCTCTCTGTGTCTCTCTCTCTGTCTGTCTGTCTGTCTGTCTCTCTATCTGTGCCTCTGTCTCTCTCAGGCTCTCTCACTGTCTCTGTCTGTGTGTGTGTCTGTCTCTGTCTGTCTGTCTCTCTCTCTGTCTCTGTCTCTCTCTGTCTCAGTCT
>NC_134891.1:2461667-2469167 GCF_041734735.1 Babylonia areolata | reverse complement strand
GGCTGATCTCGCCTCGTGAACATAACTGTCTGGCAGTGCTACATCACACGAGGAGAGAGACGGAGGAGGGGGAGGAGCAGATGGAGGGGAAAAGGTCGTCAACACGGGGGTAGGAGGATAGGGGGGGAGGGAGGGGGAGTTGGGGGGGCGGGGGGCATGGGGGGGGAGCACTTGAAAAAATGGGGTCAGTGCAGCTACGAGACTTTGGTTGAAGTTGGCCAATGCTTTACAACACACGCCTCCCTGTCGTTTCGTTATTTCGTTTTTGTTTCTTCGTCTGACTTCCTGACACTCGCTATTCAGGCACCAGCACGGGCACCAGCACCAGAACCAGCACCAGCACCAGCAGGTGACAGCAGAATACGGGTATGCCGGGAGCGAAAGGCAATAGCTGTATTGGCTGTATTGCTGTAAGCGAAACAGTTCAATAGAGTGGAAAAGGCCAGCAGCTCAGCAACTCCAACGTAACTGCTTTAGCTTTTAAGGCTGGAATGCTAATAGCCTGCATAACCTTTCTTGTTGTCGTTGTTTTCATCAGAGAAAGAAACGAGCAAAGGATCCATTCCTCTTATACACAAAGAGTAAGGGCACATGCTCTTTTACACCCAACACATTTACCACACAAACACAAGAAGAAAGAAGAAAAAAGAAGATGATAAGAAGAAAGGAAATCGCATAGCAAAAGCAGAGAGAGAGAGAGGGAGAGAAAGCAGCAGTCTGCAAGGCCGAGGGTGCTACCGCCCCCCCCCCCCCTCCCCCCCAAGCTGTGTATGTATTTCTTTTTATCCCAACACATTTTATCTGTGTGAAATTCGGGCTGCTCTCCCCAGGGAGAGCGCGTCGCTACACTACAGCGCCACCCATTTTTTTGTAATTTTTTTCCTGCGCGCAGTTTTATTTGTTTCTTGTTTTTTCTATCGAAGTGGATTTTTCTACAGAATTTTGCCAGGAACAACCCTTTTGTTCCCGTGGGTTCTTTTACGTGCGCTAAGTGCATGCTGCACATGGGACCTCGGTTTATCGTCTCACCCGAATGACTAGCGTCCAGACCACCGCTCAAGGTCTAGTGGAGGGGGGGGGGAAATATCGGCGGCTAAGCCGTGATTCGAACCAGCGCTCTCAGATTCTCTCGTTTCCTAGGTAACGCGTTACCTCTAGGCCATCACTCCATATGTATGAAGGGGATGAAGGCCTCAACAAGTGGATATAAATCTGAATAGCCTGCGTCAAAAACGAACGAAATAACCAGTTCGTGGGTGTGAAGAAGATATACATACAGTCTCTCTCTCTCTCTCTCTCTCTCTCTCTCTCTCTCTCTCTGTATATATATATATATATATATATATATATATATATATATATATATATATATATATATATGCTAGGTATACATGTATGCATGATAGCTGAGTTCGACAAATACCATCTGGACAGCTGAAGAAGCAATTGCTGTCCCGACAATCTGAATGGGCATGACCAGTGCTGGGAGAATTCAAGAAAGCATACTGGTATACTGGTGACAGATCAGAACGTCGCCAGTTTTGACAGGAATCTGTGGCGTTTGCAGTTAGACCATAGGGTATTCTGACGTGAGTCTATTTGCGAACGATGCTGCACAATTATTGTGCGCTCTCAAAAGGGTGTGTTTGTTTGCGGTGTTTCAGTTTCACTTTCACTTTCTCAAGGAGGCGTCACTGCGTTCGGACAAATCCATACACGCTACACCACATCTGTTGAGCAGATGCCTGACCAGCAGCATAACCCAACGCGTTTAGTCAGGCCTTGAGTGCATGCTTACATATTTGTGTACCTATGAAAGTGGATTTCATTTTACGTAATTTCGCCAGAGGACAACACTCTCGTTGCCATGGGTTCTTTTTCAGTGCGCCAAGTGCGTGCTGCACACGGGACCTCGGTTTATCGTCTCATCCGAAAGACTAGACGCTCAGTTTGATTTTCCAGTCAAACTTAGGAGAAAGGGCGAGAGCGGGATTCGAACCCACACCCTCACGGACTCTCTGTATTGGCAGTTGAGCGTCTTAACCATTCTGCGGTGTAGGGTGTGTGTGTGTTTAAATGTCTGATTGTGTGTTTGTGTGCATGTGAGATCAAAACCAACAATGCAACGGTCTGGCGCGATGTTCCAATAATATGTAATGTTAAGCCCTGCTTCTGTTTTAATAGTCTACATGTTACCAAAAACCATCGTTCGCAATTAGACTTGCCCGTTCGCATTTTACCCTCAGGAACCCCTACTATTTCAAACGTCGACAAAACGTTGAAAAGAATGAACAGACGAACTTTTCCTGGTGCAACCTGTTGGAGAAAGCCTTCAAAAACAAACAAAAGAACAACGTTTGACTATCGTATGACATGTTATCATTACGTATGCAATTCGTTCTGAACTCCAGGAGATTGCAGCAACGTAGGATTCCAACCAATCCAAGTGGATTTCATCCTCGGCTTCATCTGGTCCAATTCTGTCTCCAGAGAGCGTCCGGCAGACAGGCTGGAGACATCTTCTCTTCAGCAGGCACCATGGGATGGACTGGGTTTCAACCTCTGTCTCTGTCTCTGTCCCTCTGTCCCTCTGTCTCTGTCTCTGTAAATGCTATAGATTACGTGTTGTTTCTTATAAATATGATGCTTATTATAATGTTGTTTCTTTTCTCGTTTTTCTATGAATTTGTTAACGTTTACTCATTTTTGGGGGGTCTTCTTCATACCTTTTCTTTAGACATTTTTTCCCTTTCGAGGGCTGGAGAAAGCAATTGTTTGCTTACTCTAATGCTATCGGAAATAAGATCCATTCATTCATTCATTCTTTTATTCCTTCCTTCCTTCCTTCATTCATTCATTCATCCTCTCTCTCTCTCTCACTCATTCACTCTATCTCTCTCATTACCATATTCATATACATTATTGTCATTAATGCAGGTATCATGATTATGTACTTGTAAATGCTACTGTGCAATTGAGTGTATTTGAATTTCATGTATGTTTTTCTATAACCTTTTGTTTATCTTGTGAACATTTTGATTTCATTTCTTTTTGCCCTGAGGGCTGGATGTAAAAAAACATATGCATGCTTATTCCACTTCCCTCATTAAAAAGATTCGTTCGTTCGTTCTGTCTCTGTCTCTCACTCTGTCTCTGTCTCTGTCTCTGTCTCTCTCTCTCTCTCTGGACGATCTTAGAAAAAAAGAATCATCCCTTCAAAGTATTATGGCAGACGATGATGTTGTTGTTTTTCAGACTAACATTATTAATGTCTTGCAGAAATGAATCTTGGCATCAGGAACTTCGCAGTTTTTTTCTGTATAAGTCGTTTCAGAGAAGAACCACTATGAGCTGATACCATGGTATTGTTCAAAGATAAATATATATATATATATATATATATATATATATATATACATATATAATATTCAAGAATTACATTACAACATTTTTGTGCGCATCATTTTCTAAAAATGTTTCCTATTGATGTGGCCATGGCCTTTCTTGAGAAAAACATCTGTGTCTGTCTCTCAGTCTCTGTCTGTCTGTCTGTCTCTCTGTCTCTCTCTCTCTGTCTCTCTGTGTTTCTCTGTCTCTCTCTGACAAACCTTGGAGACGAACGACTGGGGGGTGGGGGTGTTGGTGGGGGGGGGGGGGGGGCGGCACAGTACCCGCCTGCCACATGGACATTTTAAGTAAATGACAAAGTACCAAAGTGCCGCTTATCCCTTAGTAGTTTAGTTTACTTTGATTATGTTTTTCCTTTCTGGTCCATTTGATTTGTTTTGCAACCATTTTTGTTCTGATTTATACCGACTATGTCACGAGAGCTTTACAGCTAATGACATTAAACATTTCAGTGCCCAGTGTCTCTCTCTCTATCTCTGTCTCTCTGTCTCTCTCTATCTCTGTGTGTTTCTGTCTCTCACTGTGTCTCTATCTCTTTCTGTCTCTCTCTGTGTCTCTCAACCAAAGTATTATAAAGATCCATTTAACTTTAGATTTAATTTGCTCATGTCGTCAAGACATGAGTCTACTCTGTGTAACTTGGCCATATATATATATATATATATATATATATATATATATATATATATATATATATATATATATATATATATGAGGCATTGAAGAGATTGAGAATAGTTACGACGTGAATGTTGTTGAACATCTGTGTTGGATATTTTTTGGTTGGTTTGTGTTGAAGATGCATAGTGTGTCAAGTAAAATCTTACTTATCTTTCTTTAATGTCACCCCCATCAGTAAGAGGCTTTGGCCTTTATCTGAATAAAAAATCGTTATCGTTATCGTTATCATTATCTCTCTCTGTCTGTGTCTGTCTGTGTCTGTCTCTGTCTCTGTCTCTGTCTCTCTGTCTCTGTCTCTCTCTCTGAGTTTGAGGTATAAATAATTATTTCAGGATTTATGTGTTCTTTAGTATGTGTTTGTATTGATATGATGTGTGTCGATGTTACATGCGTACATAGTTATTATATGATTTATCTGTACTTTGGTTTCTGTGTACTGTTCAAACCTTGGAGACGAATGACTGAAAAAAAGGCACATTACCCCCCTGTGACATGTACTTTAACTCACTCAGTACGGCCAGTCCTCTCTCCTCTACACAGACCCCTCGGATGTTCAGTGGGTGTCTCAATGACCCAACCTTTAGCTTCCGTCGTCAGACTTGTGGTATTGTTTGTCAACATTCACCTTCAGTATAAGAGCCTTCCGCATGCAATATTTTGATGGTGGTAATTGGGGTGAAACGCTGTTAACGTCGTCTCTTTCGCCGTTCGTATGGAGAGAGTTAAGCTGATGATAAAGAGCCAAAGTGTCGCAAATCTCTTATTAGTTTATGTTGTTTCAATTCTTTCTTTCTTTCTTTCTTTCTTCTTCTTCTTCTTCTTCTTCTTCTGTTCCGGTTTATCTGTTTTGCACCATTTGATCTGATTTCTACCTACTGTGTCTCCAGAGCTTTTCAGCTAATGACATTAAACATTTCAGTGTTTCTGTGTCTCTCTCTCTGTCTCTGTCTCTCTGTCTCTCTCTATCTCTGCGTGTGTGTCTCTCTCTGTGTTTCTGTCTCTCACTGGGTCTGTATATCTCTCTGTCTCTGTCTCTCTCTATCTCCCTCTGTCTCTCTCTGTCTCTGTCTGTCTGTCTGTCTCTCTCAGTTTGAGGTATAAATAATTATTTCAGGATTTATGTGTACTTTAGCATGTGTTTGTATTGATATGATGTGTGTTTCTGTCTCTGTCTCCCTGTCTGTCTGTCTGTCTGTCTCTCTGTCTGTTTCTCTCTCTCTCTCTGAGTTTGAGGTATAAATAATTATTTCAGGATTTATGTGTACTTTAGCATGTGTTTGTATTGATATGATGTGTGTTTCTGTCTCTGTCTCCCTGTCTGTCTGTCTCTCTGTCTCTGTCTCTGTCTCTGTCTCTCTCTCTCTCTCTCTCTCTCTCTGCACAGTACCCTGTCCTATGGTCAGATGTCCATCTGACGCTTCTGAACAAAGCCAAACAAAGCAACAGAAAGTTTTGGAGACTCACGAAAGCTCCCATGCTGCCTGTCCTGTGTGTGTCACTGTGTCTGTGTGTGTCCTTGTGTGCTTTCTTTGTTTTATATCTTTCTCTTTTATGTTATCTTGCCTTTGGTGTGTGTGTGTGTGTGTGTGTGTGTGTGTGTGTGTGTGTGTGTGTGTGTGTGTGTGTGTGTGTGTGTGTGTGTGTGTGTGTGTCTGTGTCTGTGTCTCTGTGTGTGTGTGTGTGTGTGTCTGTGTCTGTGTCTGTGTCTGTCTGTGTCTGTGTCTGTGTAAATCAGAATCATATCCATTTGTCACGAAAACCGTAAATGGAAGGTTTATAGACACAACAATAGAGGGTGAAAACAACAAACAACAACAACAACAACACAATTGGAATTGCACCAGAATCAGGTCATCAGAAACTGGGCACCTTCAGACTACCTGCTGAAATAGAGAATCGTGATGCGAGCGTTGTTTCATTAGTTTAATCATAATGTTTCTTTTTCATCTTCTTCAACAGACACGCGCGTGCGCGCGCGCATACAGGCCACTCACACACACACACACACACACACACACACACACACACACACACACACACATACATACTTACAGGAATAAGTTCATCGCAAGAAAGTATCACGAAAGGATAACATAAGAGATAACACTCCGTTTCACTAGAAGAAAGCCAAATGACAAACTTGAATGGTTAACTCTCTCCATACGAACGGCGAAAGAGACGACGTTAACAGCGTTTCACCCCAATTACCATCATCAAAATATTGCAAGCGGAACGCTCTTATACTGAAGACGTGAATGTTGACAAAGAATACCACAATTCTGACGACGGAAGCTAAAGGTTGGGTCATTCAGACACCCACTGGACATCCGAGGGGTCTGTGTAGAGGAGAAGAGAGGACTGGCCGTACTGAGTGAGTTAAAAAAAAAAATTAAAAAAAAAAGTGCAGCGCACTATTTCTAAACGCTGGCCTCTCAAGCTGGACAAAGAACTGATCCAGCTTATCCTGAGGATTGCATGTGGCCTCGAGTGCTGCAGCTGCTGGCAAGGAGGAAGGTTTGTGGAGTGGTGTGAAGGACAGCCCAGTGCCTCCATCCATCAGGATAAAGGCTGGTGAGAGGCTGAGGCTAGTGAGCTAGTGGGTGAGGCAGGTCGTTGGCCCACACCACAGCACGCCACACCACACCACACCACGCCACACCACGCCACAGCACAGCACAGCACACCACGCCACGCCACGCCACGCCACGCCACGCCACGCCACGCCACGCCACGCCACAGCACAGCACAGCACAGCACGCCACACCACACCACACCACGCCACAGCACAGCACAGCACACCACACCACACCACACCACGCCACACCACACCACACCACACCACGCCACACCACATCACACCACGCCACAGCACAGCACAACACACCACGCCACACCACACCACACCACGCCACAGCACACCACGCCACACCACACCACACCACACCACACCACGCCACACCACATCACACCACGCCACAGCACAGCACAACACACCACGCCACACCACACCACACCACGCCACAGCACACCACGCCACACCACGCCACACCACACCACGCCACACCACGCCACGCCACACCACGCCACGCCACACCACACCACACCACACCACGCCACACCACGCCACGCCACACCACACCACGCCACGCCACGCCACACCACGCCACACCACACCACACCACACAGCCGCAGGCGGTAGTTTATTCCGGTCAGCCATTTGCTAGCTTCCGAGTTCCGAATTTTCCTATGAGACAGGGACAGACAGACAGACACAGACAGGGACAGACAGACAGACAGACACAGACAGGGACAGACAGACAGGGACAGACAGACAGACAGGCAGGCAGACAGACAAACAGACACAGAGGGACAGACATACAGACTCAGGCAGACATACAGACAAAGACAGGG
>NC_134891.1:2436667-2449167 GCF_041734735.1 Babylonia areolata | reverse complement strand
CTGACTGTGGACGTTGTGTAGATGACGTTGTGTAGATGTACTGACTGTGGACGTTGTGTAGATGACGTTGTGTAGATGTACTGACTGTGGACGTTGTGTAGATGTACTGACTGTGGACGTTGTGTAGATGACGTTGTGTAGATGTACTGACTGTGGACGTTGTGTAGATGACGTTGTGTAGATGTACTGACTGTGGACGTTGTGTAGATGACGTTGTGTAGATGTACTGACTGTGGACGTTGTGTAGATGACGTTGTGTAGATGTACTGACTGTGGACGTTGTGTAGATGTACTGACTGTGGACGTTGTGTACATGTACTGACTGTGGACGTTGTGTAGATGACGTTGTGTAGATGTACTGACTGTGGACGTTGTGTAGATGTACTGACTGTGGACGATGTGTAGATGACGTTGTGTAGATGTACTGACTGTGGACGTTGTGTAGATGACGTTGTGTACATGTACTGACTGTGGACGTTGTGTAGATGACGTTGTGTAGATGTACTGACTGTGGACGTTGTGTAGATGTACTGACTGTGGACGTTGTGTAGATGACGTTGTGTAGATGTACTGACTGTGGACGTTGTGTAGATGACGTTGTGTAGATGTACTGACTGTGGACGTTGTGTACATGTACTGACTGTGGACGATGTGTAGATGACGTTGTGTAGATGTACTGACTGTGGACGTTGTGTAGATGACGTTGTGTAGATGTACTGACTGTGGACGTTGTGTAGATGACGTTGTGTAGATGTACTGAATGTGGACGTTGTGTAGATGTACTGACTGTGGACGATGTGTAGATGACGTTGTGTACATGTACTGACTGTGGACGTTGTGTAGATGACGTTGTGTAGATGTACTGACTGTGGACGTTGTGTAGATGTACTGACTGTGGACGTTGTGTAGATGACGTTGTGTACATGTACTGACTGTGGACGTTGTGTAGATGACGTTGTGTAGACATACTGACTGTGGACGTTGTGTAGACATACTGACTGTGGACGTTGTGTACATGTACTGACTGTGGACGATGTGTAGATGACGTTGTGTACATGTACTGACTGTGGACGTTGTGTAGATGACGTTGTGTACATGTACTGATTGTGGACGTTGTGTAGATGTACTGACTGTGGACGTTGTGTACATGTACTGACTGTGGACGTTGAGGTTATAGCTGCCTTTTAAAAGGTTATGGAAGAAACTACCAATATAATATAAACTACATTTTCTCTTTGCTATTTGTTAATCAAAATAAGCGTGAGTATTCTAATATGTTGGTATGCTAGCTGAGCCACCTGTGGATCAAACAGACCCTGTGAACAATGCCACAGACAGTGTTGGCGTCTTCAGTGTTCAGTGTTCAGCGTTGACCGTGAACAACGATGTGACGTGACGTCTGGACGTCTGATTGGAACAGTCAAACTGCACAGAACAATTCTCTGGAATGTCCTCGACTGGTATATATATATAAAAAGGAACAGGACACTTGAAATCCCAAGATTTGTTGTTGGTGTTTCATACCGCATGATTTCAGATTCCTTTCCATCTACCCCCCCCCCCCCCCCCCCCCCGCCCCCTTTTTCTTTGACAGAAAAAATCGAAGCAACTCAGTCGTGTTGAACTTTTGTGGTGTGACCTACATTTTTTTTTTTTCTTCTCCTTCTTCAGCACAATGGACCGAAAATCGTGACAAAGAACGTTTGGTGGCTTTTGATTCTCAGGCACAAAGAGCGGTGTTGTTAATACCGGCAGCACTTTGTCTTTTTTTTCTTTGTTTTGTACTGAACAAAGATAGAATTCCCCTGTCTGTGGAAGGAACATAACAGCCCGGATATGTCTCTGCTGAGAGAACCATTCCGTCTCTCTCCCTGACCCCTCTCCTACCTCGAATTCCGAATGTTGAGCTCTCTGTCTCTGTCTGTCTGTCTGTCTGTCTGTCTCTGTCTGTCTGTCTCTTTTCTGTCTGTCTGCCTGTCTGTCTTTATTATTATTAGTAGTAGTAGTAGTAGTAATAGTAGTAGTAGTAAATTATGATGATTATTATTATTTAATTATTTATTTTATTTTAAATTATTATTATTATTGGCAGATGTGGTGTAGCGTATATGGATTTGACTGAAGGCAGTGACGCCTCCTTGAGCTACTGATACTGATACTGTCTGTCTGACTCTGTCTGTCTGTATGTCTGTCTGTCTGTCTGTCACTCTCTCTCTCTCTCTCTCTCTCTCTCTCTCTCTCTGCCAGTAATTTACTCATGTCTTCAAGACAGGAATGTACTCTCTCTCTCTCTCTCTCTCTCTCTCTCTCTCTCTCTCTCTCTATATATATATATATATATATATATATATATATATATATATATATATATATATATATATATATATATAATATATGAAGGATTGAAGAGACTACGTACAGTTATCTCGTGAATGTTGTTGAATATTTGTGTTGACTATTTTAGGTGATATGGTTGATATTGTGCTAACAATTTTTGGTTGATCTGAATTGTCTACTTACTGTGTCATGTCATTTTCGCATTAGTATTTTTATCAATGAATCCCCCTTCAGTAAGGGGCTCTGGCCTTATCTGAATAAAACATTCGTTCGTTCGTTCGTTCGTTCGTTTCCTGTGCCAGTACCTCTCTCTAGAGATCTGTCAGCTCGTTCTCAATTCCCCATGCTCTGTTCTGTTTGTGTCAGGGGTCATTTCCATATGACAGAGCTTTCGGTCTGGAATTTGTCGGGAAGGCAAGTGTGTCTGACACACTGTTCTGTGGGGTATTACAGACAGCCTCTGTCGGCCCTGTACAGGGTACTGGTCAGGACAATGCAACTGCGTTCCGTCTCCTTGCCTTGGGGAGAGAGAGAGAGGGAGAGGGAGGGAGGGAGAGAGAGAGGGAGAGAGAGGAGAGAGATGGAAAGAGACAGACAGACAGAGAGAGAGACAGAGAGAGGGAGAGAGAGATGGAGAAAGAGAGATAGAGATGGAAAGAGAGAGAACGAGAGAGAGAGAGACAGACAGAGAGACAAAGACAGAGACTGAGAGACAGAGAGAGAGAGAGACAGAGAGAGAGACCGAGAAAGAGAGAGAAAGATGGAAAGAGAGAGACAGACAGACACAGATTATAGATAGAAGAGAAAGAGATATGAAGAAAGAGAGAGACGGGGGGGGGGGAGGTGTGGGGGGGAGAGGGGGGGTATAAATGGAGAAACACACACCCTCAGAGAGCAAAGACTGCAGAAAGAACAGAGAAAAAGAGACACAGAGAGACAGACAGAAAGAACAGAGAAAAGAGACACACAGAGAGAGCAAAGACTGCAGAAAGAACAGAGAAAAAGAGACACAGAGAGACAGAGAGAGAGCAAAGACTGCAGAAAGAACAGAGAAAAAGAGACACACACAGAGAGAGAGCAAAGACTGCAGAAAGAACAGAGAAAAAGAGACACACACAGAGAGAGCAAAGACTGCAGAAAGAACAGAGAAAAAGAGACACACAGAGAGAGCAAAGACTGCAGAAAGAACAGAGAAAAAGAGACACAGAGAGAGAGCAAAGACTGCAGAAAGAACAGAGAAAAAGAGACACAGAGAGCAAAGACTGCAGAAAGAACAGAGAAAAAGAGACACACAGAGAGCAAAGACTGCAGAAAGAACAGAGAAAAAGAGACACACAGAGACAGACAGAAAGAACAGAGAAAAAGAGACACACACAGAGCAAAGACTGCAGAAAGAACAGAGAAAAAGAGACACACAGAGAGAGCAAAGACTGCAGAAAGAACAGAGAAAAAGAGACACACAGAGACAGACAGAAAGAACAGAGAAAAAGAGACACACACAGAGCAAAGACTGCAGAAAGAACAGAGAAAAAGAGACACACAGAGACAGACAGAAAGAACAGAGAAAAAGAGACACACACAGAGCAAAGACTGCAGAAAGAACAGAGAAAAAGAGACACACAGAGACAGACAGAAAGAACAGAGAAAAAGAGACACACACAGAGCAAAGACTGCAGAAAGAACAGAGAAAAAGAGACACACAGAGAGAGCAAAGACTGCAGAAAGAACAGAGAAAAAGAGACACACACACAGAGAGCAAAGACTGCAGAAAGAACAGAGAAAAAGAGACACACAGAGAGAGAGCAAAGACTGTAGAAAGAACAGAGAAAAAGAGACACACAGAGAGAGAGCAAAGACTGCAGAAAGAACAGAGAAAAAGAGACACAGAGAGAGAGAGCAAAGACTGCAGAAAGAACAGAGAAAAAGAGACACACAGAGAGAGCAAAGACTGTAGAAAGAACAGAGAAAAAGAGACACACAGAGAGAGAGCAAAGACTGTAGAAAGAACAGAGAAAAAGAGACACACAGAGAGAGAGCAAAGACTGCAGAAAGAACAGAGAAAAAGAGACACAGAGAGAGAGAGCAAAGACTGCAGAAAGAACAGAGAAAAAGAGACACACAGAGAGAGCAAAGACTGTAGAAAGAACAGAGAAAAAGAGACACACACAGAGAGAGCAAAGACTGTAGAAAGAACAGAGAAAAAGAGACACACACAGAGAGAGCAAAGACTGTAGAAAGAACAGAGAAAAAGAGACACACAGAGAGAGCAAAGACTGTAGAAAGAACAGAGAAAAAGAGACACACACAGAGAGAGCAAAGACTGTAGAAAGAACAGAGAAAAAGAGACACACAGAGAGAGCAAAGACTGTAGAAAGAACAGAGAAAAAGAGACACACACAGAGAGAGCAAAGACTGTAGAAAGAACAGAGAAAAAGAGACACACACAGAGAGAGCAAAGACTGCAGAAAGAACAGAGAAAAAGAGACACACAGAGAGCAAAGACTGCAGAAAGAACAGAGAAAAAGAGACACAGAGAGAGAGAGAGCAAAGACTGCAGAAAGAACAGAGAAAAAGAGACACACAGAGAGAGAGAGCAAAGACTGCAGAAAGAACAGAGAAAAAGAGACACACAGAGAGAGAGAGCAAAGACTGCAGAAAGAACAGAGAAAAAGAGACACACAGAGAGAGAGAGCAAAGACTGCAGAAAGAACAGAGAAAAAGAGACACACAGAGAGAGAGAGCAAAGACTGCAGAAAGAACAGAGAAAAAGAGACACACACAGAGAGCAAAGACTGCAGAAAGAACAGAGAAAAAGAGACACAGAGAGAGCAAAGACTACAGAAAGAACAGAGAAAAAGAGACACACAGAGAGAGAGCAAAGACTACAGAAAGAACAGAGAAAAAGAGACACAGAGAGAGAGAGCAAAGACTACAGAAAGAACAGAGAAAAAGAGACACACAGAGAGAGAGCAAAGACTGTAGAAAGAACAGAGAAAAAGAGACACACAGAGACAGACAGAAAGAACAGAGAAAAAGAGACACACAGAGAGCAAAGACTGCAGAAAGAACAGAGAAAAAGAGACACACAGAGACAGACAGAAAGAACAGAGAAAAAGAGACACACAGAGAGCAAAGACTGCAGAAAGAACAGAGAAAAAGAGACACACAGAGACAGACAGAAAGAACAGAGAAAAAGAGACACACAGAGAGAGCAAAGACTGCAGAAAGAACAGAGAAAAAGAGACACACACAGAGAGCAAAGACTGCAGAAAGAACAGAGAAAAAGAGACACACAGAGACAGACAGAAAGAACAGAGAAAAAGAGACACACAGAGAGCAAAGACTGCAGAAAGAACAGAGAAAAAGAGACACACAGAGAGCAAAGACTGCAGAAAGAACAGAGAAAAAGAGACACAGAGAGAGCAAAGACTGCAGAAAGAACAGAGAAAAAGAGACACACAGAGAGAGCAAAGACTGTAGAAAGAACAGAGAAAAAGAGACACACAGAGAGCAAAGACTGCAGAAAGAACAGAGAAAAAGAGACACACAGAGAGAGAGCAAAGACTGCAGAAAGAACAGAGAAAAAGAGACACACAGAGAGAGCAAAGACTGTAGAAAGAACAGAGAAAAAGAGACACAGAGACAGACAGAAAGAGAGATGGGTGAAGTGGAGGAGGAGATGCAATGAGAGACAGAGACAGAGAGAATGAATGAATGAATCTTTATTTTCCAACAGTGAAGATATTAGCACTTTGGCCGACGTACACATCTGCCGTTGTTCTAAGAGACACACAAACATGTACGCATATAAATGCAGTTATACTTAATACATGTATAATGTACGAGTATAACACAGCGTCAAACTGAGAGACACAACATCGCTCACATCTGTACGGAATGGAAGCGAGTAACACACACACGCACACACGCACGCACACACACACACACTAACACATACACACACACACACACACACCAAGGGAAAAAAACAACAACAAAACCCTAGCATGAATGCTACACATGAAGGATTCAAGTGAAATTAACACAGAAAAGTAATGATAAATTTTTAAACACAGATGTAAGAGACATAAAAGGCAGCAAATAAGGCGACGACGATGAGAGAGAGAGACAGACAGACAGAGAGAGACAGACAGACAGACAGACAGACAGACAGAGAGAGAGACAGAGAGAGAGAGCAGTTCACAGATTTCCTTCAAAAGGCATTGCATGATGAATGCCACAGACTCGCAGCTTTTGCCGGGAGATTAATGAATGGAGCAGACGAGGTCAGAAAGTCTCTTCGTTGAAACTGGTGGTCCCTATTTCACTCAAGACCTAGCCGGTGTAGCGAGCCGCAGTCACTCCCTTTCTGAAATCACTCCCCGGTGGCGTTTTTCGGCCCGTGCCTAAACGCAACCACCACCACTCCCCCTCCCCCTCATCACCCCTCCCCCCCCCCTCCCCAGACTGACCTCCCCCTATGATCCAAAATCACCCCCACCCCCCACACCCCTCTCCCTCTCCCTCTGAATTCTCAAGCTGTTCCATACGACAAAATACATTATTTCAAATTCATTGCGCATGAATTTGAGGGGTGAGTCTGGACTTGAATCAACCCTGTTCCAAAACTCTTCCCCATGGACTATTTCGGGACAGTGTCCAAATATAGTAGTAGTAGTAGTAGTACTTGTAGTAGTATTACATCATTATCATCACCATCATCATTATTATTATTACTATATGTATTCACTCAAAATGTTGTAACTGATTATTATTGTAAACATATCAAACGACACAAAAAAAAGGTTATCATTGCATGTACTGCATGTATTAAGGTAAGATCAGATAAGTATATTAGCTGTGCTTGACTATGTGTGTATACATATCTGTGTGTACATAACTACATGCGTGTACATGAATGTGTATTGTGTGTGCGTGTGTTTATGTATGTTTGTGCCTGCCTATGTGTGCGTATGTGTTAGGGTAGCTGTTAGATACACATGTATGTTAAAATGTATGTATGCAGTGTGTGTGTGTGTGTGTGTGTGTGTGTGTGTGTGTGTGTGTGTGTGTGTGTGTGTGTGTGTGTAGTCACATTTTGGTGTGTGTATGTAACATTGATGTAAAGTTTTATGTTAACAAAAGCGTTTTTGTAAAGCACCTAGAGCAGATTTCTGGATACTGTGCCATATAAGTATCCATTATTATTAGTATTGCACAATTCCTATACCATGTTTAAGATAGGAAATAGCGTCCTTGTGAAGCTTTTTTTTTCCTCTTTTCCACAAAAAAATGGTCTTGGCCTTTGACCTCTCACCCTGCTTACCATAATGTATTATCATAGAACGGATGGAGTAAAGGGTATCATTATTATTCGTACCAACTGCCCTACCAGGTTTGTTCTCTGTGTCACAAGTGGTACCCAAGAAACTGGGTCATTGCATCGTCTAACTTTGTTTACGCATTGATTTCAAACGTGCACTACTTCAGTCTAAAATAATAAGAAAAAGTTTTTCTTTCCCATCGACATGCACAACAAAGGTACGAGTATTTAACAAATGAGCACGATACTCCTTTCTTCTCTCTCTCTCTCTCTCTCTCTCTCTCTCTCTCTCTCTCTCTCTCTCTCTCTCTCTCTCTCTCTCTCTCACACACACACACACACACACACACACACACAGTGATGGCCTAGAGGTAACGCGTCCGCTTAGGAAGCGAGAAAATCTGAGCGCATTGTTTCGAATCACGGCTCAGCCGCCGATATTTTCTCCCCCTCCACTAGACCTTGAGTGGTGGTCTGGACGCTAGTCATTCGGATGAGACGATAAACCGAGGTCCCGTGTGCAGCATGCACTTAGCGCACGTAAAAGAAACCACGGCAACAAAAGGGTTGTTCCTGGCAAAATTCTGTAGAAAAATCCACTTCGATAGAAAAAAAAAAAAAAAAAAACTGCACGCAGGGGAAAAAAAGACAAAAAATGGGTGGCGCTGTAGTGTAGCGACGCGCTCTCCCTGGGGAGAGCAGCCCGAATTTCACACAGAGAAATCTGTTGTGATAAAAAGAAATACAAATACAGATACAAGTACACACGAGATTGTTGGAGACACCTGTCACTTTCATCTATCGACAGTCTTGTGTGCTGGTTAAATTAATAACTAACTAATGCGCAAGATTGGGAACAGCTGTAAACGACAGCTGTCGTCCAGGGTAAAGAAGACATGGAAACTGGTGCAATGACTCCCCCACCCCCACTCCCCCTCTCTCTCTTTCTCTCTCCCACCCTCTCTCTCTCTCCTACCCTCTCTCTCTCTCTCTGTCTCTCTCTCTTTCTGTCTCTCTCTCTGTCTCTCTCTGTGTGTGGCTCTGTGTGTGTGTGTGTGTGTGTGTGTGTGTGTGTCCCTCTCTGTCTATGTCTCTCTCTCTGTCTCTGTCTCTCCCACCCTCTCTCTGTCTGTCTGTTTGTCTGTCTCTCTCTCTCTGTCTCTGTGTCTGTGTGTGTGTGTGTGTGTGTCTCTGTGTCTCTCTCTCTGTCTGTCTCTCTGTGTGTGTCTCTGTCTGTCTGTCTGTCTGTCTCTGTCTCTGTCTCACACACTCACACACACACACACACACACACACACACACACACACACACACACACACACACACACACACACACACACACACACACACACACAGAGAGACTGCACAAAGGATGGAAATAGAGGTTGGTGAGGGAAGCATTGACGTCAGCAAGCCGACAGTCCGACATTATGTCTGTCTGTCTGTCTGTCTGTCTCTCTCTCTCTCTGTGTGTCTCTCTGTCTCTGTGTGTGTCTGTGTGTCTGTCTCTCTCTATCTCTGTCTCTCTCTGTGTCTCTGTCTGTCTCTGTCTGTCTCTCTCTCTCTCTCTCTGTCTCTGTCTGTTCACATCTCTCTCTCTCTCTCTGTCTCTGTCTGTCTGTGTCTCTCTGTCTCTGTCTCTCTCCCTCTCTCCCACCTTCTCTCTCCCTCCCCCCTCTCTCTCTCCCTCTCTCTCCCTCTCTCCCACCTTCTCTCTCTCTCTCCTCCCCCCCCCCCCATCTCTCTCTCTCACGGAGACTGCGGAAGGGATGGGAATGGAGGTTGGTGAGGGAAGCATTGCCCTCAGCAAGCCGACAGTCCATTATGCACGGATTTTGACTCGCTCAGACAGCTGGAGCTGACCGAAGTCCACAATCATCAGACCTGCATCAGACAACAGTTCACCACCGAAAGGGAAAAAAACCCATTGCCAAGACACTGACTGTGCACATCTGTTTGACCTCTGCCAACCGATTTCAGTCATGTGCATTTGTTCCCACACGTTGCGCTTTGCACGCAGATGGTTAAGAAAAAAGACAGTCGACAAAACCCTTGTTTTAGAAAAGGAGAAATGCCTTGTGTTCAAAATCAGGGAATGATAACGTGCATACCGAAAGGAGAAAAAGATAGACACTTTATAAAGCACTAGAGAAAGACCAATATCACTACTAAACTGTATTTATAAAACTGGATCAACTTGCATAGACAGTCGTTTGAAAATTGTATTATCAACGACGGGCGCAATAGCCGAGTGGTTAAAGCGTTGAACTTTCAATCTGAGGGTCCCGGGTTCGAATCACGGTGACGGCGCCTGGTGGGTAAAGGGTGGAGATTTTTACGATCTCCCAGGTCAACATATGTGCAGACCTGCTAGTGCCTGAACCCCCTTCGTGTGTATACGCAAGCAGAAGATCAAATACGCATGTTAAAGATCCTGTAATCCATGTCAGCGTTCGGTGGGTTATGGAAACAAGAACATTCCCAGCATGCACACCCCCGAAAACGGAGTATGGCTGCCTACATGGCGGGGTAAAAACGGTCATACACGTAAAAGCCCACTCGTGTGCATACGAGTGAACGTGGGAGTTGCAGCCCACGAACGCAGAAGAAGAAGAAGAAGTATTATCAACACTTATAGATAAAAATCAGACAGGTTTCATGCCAAAAAGATACATTTGAGATAATAGCAGACTCATTTATGATACAATAACCTGTTTAGACGATAATAGGGCTACTACTGAATGTGGAGTTTGAAAAATCTGTTGACTCTATTAACTGGAATTTCATGTTCAAGGTATTGAAGGGTTTTGGATTTCAAGAAGACATTAGGATACGAACATTTTATAACAACATCAAAATTTGCGTCATAGCCAATGGTCAGGTTTCGAAACATTGGTTTAATGTGCAGCGAGGATGTAGACAGGGTGACCCTATATTTCCATATTTGTTCATGATGTGTGATGAAATATTGACAATCATACGTGAATGCAAGAATGTGCGTGGTGTATCTATAGATAGGGAAGAACACAAATTATCACAGTACGCTGGCGATAACGACTTTCTTTTAGCTGGCGATAAAAAATAATTTGAGTCATGTATTAGTGTATTATATATATTTGGGCGAAAATGAAGCTTATGTATGAACCAAAGAAAAACAAGTGCAATATGGTTTGGTAGCTGTGTGTACTCTTCAGTCCGTTATCTGGATCGTTTGCTTCTGGAATGGAACCCTGAACAATTTGAAATACTAGGAGTCTGGTTTACAAATGATTCAAAAGACTGTCCTCAAGTAAATTATTGGGAAAGATAAGCTGATATAAAACATGCATTTCAAGATCTGGGTAAGAAGACAATTAACTCAAGTTGGAAGATAGCGATCGATATTGAAATCACTCGTTTTTAATCAAAATTCATACATTCGTGGATATTTTGCCGAGCCCCTCTGAGATTTTCTTCCAGAGTTTATAGAGCCAATGCTACAAGTTTGTATGGAACAAGAAAAAAGACAAAATTTGTAGAAAAACTGTGCGCAAAGCATAAGAAATGGAGGAGTTGGACTGCCGGATTTGTGAACTTTTGCTGTGGTTTAACACACTCAGTACGGCCAGTCCTCTCTTCTCCTCTACACAGACCCCTCGGATGTCCAGTGGGTGTCTGAATGACCCAGCCTTTAGCTTCCGTCGTCAGAATTGTGGTATTCTTTGTCAACATTCACCTCTTCAGTATAAGAGCCTTCCGCTTGCAATATTTTGATGATGGTAACTGGGTGAAACGCTGTTAACGTCGTCTCTTTCGCCGTTCGTATGGAGAGAGTTAAAATTGGTCTGGATCAGAAAAATACACACAACAAATCACAATTAATAGAAATGCAATGCTTTGCACAAGTTTCCTCAGCTTAAACATTGAAATATATAGACCTGAAATTGTCTTAACATTCCCGACATCAAATAATTTCTGGACAGAGGTCTTTTAGCTTACAAGATTTACTTCTAGAAAATATGTTGTGAAGACTCATCAGAACTTCTTTCTGATCTAGTATTCTATAATAAAAGAACTCAAATAGCGCAAAGAACGATTGGTTCTAAGAAGTATGTAGATAAATGAGTACACTGCATAGCATGGTCAGTTTATGCTTCGGACAAATGCTTTCGATTCTTTGTTCTCCCAGGTCTGTATTCCCACGGGTACATGCTTCCCCAGATTTTAATCCCCCCACACACCCGCCCACTGGTCTATATTTGAACCGATGCTGATTACAACATCTGCAATAATAGTCCTTTTTTTTACCACTGACCACCACCGACCACTGCTGACCACTACTGACTGATAATCACAGATTATCACTGACCACCACTGACCACTCATGACCGCTGGCCACGACTGACAACTGACCTCGGCTGACCACCACTGACCTCGGCTGACCATTATTGACAGAGGTCATTTGTGCTGCGATTGGATGCCGTGGTTTGATTTGGAGTAAGGATTCTGTGTGTGTGTGTGTGTGTGTGTGTGTGTGTGTGTGTGTGTGTGTATGTGTGTATGTATGAGTGTATGGATGTGTGTGTGTGTGTGTGTGTGTGTGTGTGTGTGTGTGTGTGTGTGTGTGTGTGTGTGTGTGTGTGACATATATCGATTATGAATCTGTGTCTGTAAGTTTTGTACTTAACACAATTGTCTTAAAGGTGAATCTCATCTTCTAAACTGTTACAAGTATCACACAGTCTTTGTTCTTTCGGTGTATTTTTATATGTGTGTGTGTGTGTGTGTGTGACGCGCTTAGTCAGGCCTTGAGAAAAAAAAAAGTAAATAAACAATTGATAAATATATATATAAAAAAGAA
>NC_134891.1:2424167-2434167 GCF_041734735.1 Babylonia areolata | reverse complement strand
CACTTTCATAGGTACACAAATATGTAAGCATGCACTCAAGGCCTGACTAAGCGCGTTGGGTTATGCTGCTGGTCAGGCATCTGCTCAACAGATGTGGTGTAGCGTGTATGGATTTGTCCGAACGCAGTGACGCCTCCTTGAGAAAGTGAAACTGAAACTGAAACATGCTCTTCATTTCATCCATTTTGCCCATCGCTCCCGGTGCAGCATAGGCCATCGACGACCCCTCGCCATCGCACTCTGTTCTGGGCTGTTCTGGCCATTCCAGTCCAGTTGGTCCCTTGCTGCTTCAGCTCTGCCTCGGTATCTCGCCTCCAGCTGTTGCGAGGCCGGCATCTCTTCCTCTTTCCCTGCGGGTTCCTCCAGGTCAGGGCTTGGCGTGTGTGATGCTGGACGCTGGCTTCCTGAGGGTGTGTCCGATCCAGCCCCACTTCCTCCGCAGTATCTGCTTGGCCACTGGTTCCTGTCCCGCTCGCTCCCACAGATCTTTGTTTCGGATCCTCTCCTGCCATCGGATCTTGTAGATGCGCCTCAGACAGGTGTTGAAGAATGTCTGAATCTTCTGCTGCCCCGTCTTAACACCTGGCAAATGGGAATATGAATAAGTACATAATTACAGAACAATATTGCCGATAGGAAAAACAAATAAAACTACACGCAGGAAAAAATAAGGGGGCGGGGGGGTGGGGGGGGCTGTAGTGTAGCGACGCGCTCTCCCTGGGGAGAGCAGCCCGAATTTCACACAGAGAAATCTGATGTGCTAAAAAGAAATACAAATACAAAATTTTAACTGGAGAAAAATGCGCATTGAAGCAATCATATTGATTTAAAACTATCAGCTTGGCGCAACATTGAGCTTTGTTCTCTAGAAAGGAGACAGAAAATGTCAATTGTGACATCCCAGCAACCTTAACTCTTTCCATACGAACGGCGAAAGAGACGACGTTAACAGCGTTTCACCCCAATTACCATCATCAAAATATTGCAAGCGGAAGGCTCTTATACTGAAGAGGTGAATGTTGACAAAGAATACCACAATTCTGACGACGGAAACTAAAGGTTGGGTCATTCAGACACCCACTGGACATCCGAGGGGTCTGTGTAGAGGAGAAGAGAGGACTGGCCGTACTGAGTGAGTTAAACAAAGCCAACTCCCAAGGAATTGCTCGGTTTTGAACAACTATGGGGAAACGACAGATGTTCTACAATTGAAACTGCAGGCCCATCATATTCCAAAGCTACGGTAGTCAAATAAATCATTGTGTCTGCAGTTTGTGTGCTTCCTTCTTCCGACACGACGGACAAACACAGCAGTTTCTGCATCGGCACTCACAAACATTGGTCTGTCTGGGTTGAAGACGTTTCATCTGCTTGTGTGTTGTGTGTGTGTGTGTGTGTGTGTGTGTGTGTGTGTGTGTGTGTGTGTGTGTGTGTGTGTCTAGAGTTGACTTAATCAAGATTTTGCGCCTTTTAAATAATAATAATTATTAGTAGTAGTATTTTTTTATGTATTTTTGGTTATTTATTTGTTTATTATTTTATTTTATTTCATTTTATTTATTTTTTCTCTTTTTTTTTTTTTTTTTTTTCCTTTTTTTTGTATTTTTTACTTTGCGGGATTGGGGGGGGGGGGGGACTTAAAAAAAATACTCTTTTTTTTCGGTTATTTTTTACTCTTTTTGGGGGGAGTCGAGGGGGTATTTTTTCTTCTTTTTTGTGGGGGAGGGGATATTTGTTTCCTTTTTTTTTTCTTTTTTTTCTTTTTTTTTTGGGTGGGGGGGGGGGGGGTATTTTTACTTTCTTTTCCTCAAGGCCTGACTGTGGTGAGCCCTTGAAAGTCCTTGCATAGCATTTTAACGAATTCGTTTTGGTCTATTTCATAGACTGATCGACTCGATTAATATTGCTGATCCTGCCTCAAAAAATCAAACATGCTTGATTAGTGCGCCCAGAAACTTTCGACGCGTCACATGTATATTCGGGTGAATTTGATGATATGTCTACATTGTTTGTATCAGAGAGAGAAAAAAATGCGTGGAGTATGAACTTCTTCTGCGTTCACTCGTATGCACACGAGTGGGCTTTTACGTGTATGACCGTTTTTACCCCGCCATGTAGGCAGCCATACTCCGTTTTCGGGGGTGTGCATGCTGGGTATGTTCTTGTTTCCATAACCTACCAAACGCTGACATGGATTACAGGATTTTTAACGTGCGTATTTGATCTTCTGCTTGCATATACACACGAAGGGGGTTCAGGCACTAGCAGGTCTGCACATATGTTGACCTGGGAGATCGTAAAAGTCTCCACCCTTTACCCACCAGGCGCCGTCACCGTGATTCGAACCCGGGACCCTCAGATTGACAGTCCAACGCTTTAACCACTCGGCTATTGCGCCCGTCGTGGAGTATGAACATATCGTCAAAACAGAAAAAAAAAGCCAATATGACTGGCCCGTCACTTCCACAAAGACACAATGTGGTCAGCTTGCAGAATTACCACGTCAGCTTCGGTTTATCACGCTGGAACGCGAATAAAGTAAAATAATCCCGTTGATTATTTTGTTCATTGTCAGGAGTGCAATTTCTGCATAGCATTGTTCGTTTTAAACAAAGCAGACTTGAGGTGTGTGTGTGGAGAGAGAGAGAGAGAGAGGAAGTGACGCAGACAGCAGTGTGGGCTGGAGCAGTGAAGTCACACACTGTTCCCCGTCAGGGCTCTCTCTCCATCGTGTGTCCTCTGGCCTCAGGGCTTCAGGTCTGGGAAGGTAGGAGGTAAGGACACACGTCTGTCTGCTGGTTTACAATGCATGGGATCGATCAGCTGTGTGAGTGTGTGTGTGTGTGTGTGGGGGGGGGGGGGGGGGTGGCGGTTGGTGTGTGTGTGGTGTGTGTGTGTGTGTGTGTGTGTGTGTGGTATATATATAGAGAGAGAGGAATAAAGAGGAAGAGAGAGGGAAGGAAACAGAGCAAGAGGGGTAAAAGAAAAAGAAAAAAAAAAACAGACATACAGACAGACACGCATACACACACACACGCGCGCGCGCGCGCACAAACACTCACACACACTCAAACACACACACACACGCACACACACACTCACACACACACACACACACACACACACACTCACACACACACACACACACACACACACACACTCACACACACACACACACACACACACACACACACACACACACACACACACACACACACACACACACACACACACACACACACACACACGCAGGCACAGAGAGGTGCTTCCGGTAGCCAGTTGGGGAGAGGGAGGGGGGGTGAGGTACAGTGATTGCGACAGGAAATGAGAGTGATTGATGCGTGTAGGGTTCTCCTTAGCGACGGTTACTGGAACGAGGGGGGGACGTGCGGGGGTGCGCGGGGGGGGGGGGGGGGGGGGGGGGGAAGGAGGAGAACTCGTGAAGATTAGATCTGGGAGCTGACCGTTAAGTGTCTCCGGTCAGCAGTTTGTTGGTCTGTCTGTCTGTCTGTCTGTATGTATGTATGTATGTCTGTCTGTCTGCCCCCCCCCCCCCCCCACAGCCCCCCAACACTCCCTCCCCCCCTCATTACTGTGTCCAAGTCAGTCAGTCCCGGAACAAACAGCAAGTCAGGTTAACCCACACGAACTCACAAATGAGGACACAAAAGGGGAAAGAGAAAGAAAAAGAAAAAAAAAATCGACAAATCAACAGAAAAATAAGAAAGATAAAAAAAAAATTAAAAATCAGCCCCTCTCTCTCTTTTTCCCTTCACTTTTCGGCATTCATTTCATGATAAGAATGGAAGAACGAAAGAAAGAAAGAGGAACAAGAAAGAAAGAAAGAAAGAAAGAAACAGTGAATGACAAACGAAAAACGAAAATAAGAATTGAAAGTCACTCTTTTATTTTCATGTTGCATATCATGCTTCTATCACCTATTTCCCAGATTTGGGCTAACAGCAAAGTGAGAGCTGTATTATCAATGGTTTCTCCAGTCAATGGGAAGCCATTTACAGCTTAGTCTTTTGTGAAGGACTATGACTCTCAAACTAGGAGGCAAAATTGCACTGGCTGTTGGTACTGCAGCCCTGTGGGTTAGTTGGCCATTGGGAACCATCCCAACGCCGACTGTCCTAAAACCCTCTTGGCCGAGAGAGTGGGGATGTAACTTGGGCAAGACACTCTCCACAATAATCAAATTCTAGCCCAAATAGTCGGAAGAGCAGTTGCCTTCTCTGCTGTTCTGATGGTCATAGTCGGACACGACTGATTATTATATATATCACCTGTTTCTCTCCATTGATTCAATGATGCTTCACGTTATCAAACGTCTTGTTAATTAAAAGAAAAGAGGTCAAACAGATCGGTAGTAGGGGGACACAGAGAGAGAGAGAGAGAGACACTTTGACATTTTTATTGTCATTACCTGTAATGGTCTATTGACAAGGGGGTGACGGGGATTAATTCTTAAATCCTCTTAAATGCAAAGCAACATTCTGCTTAACAGCATTTCATCACCAAACAAACAAACAAACAAAATCTCTAAATATAACTCTCTCACGATACATTAAGCAAGCGGAACACACACACACACACACACACACACACACACACACACACACACACACACACACACACACACACAAAGAAACTAATCAATCAAACTCGACCACCCATTCTAGGAGTGAAATAGTTCAATATATCAATTATCTACCTTACCAAATTAACATAAGAAAATAAAATTTACATATGGATATCCTCCTCATTTACTCTGGTGTGTTCTGATCATAGTGATTATGCCTTATTTTTTGTGCTTCTGAGATAAATTTAGCTACTGACTGTATGATATATTCATCATCAGACGATAAAACAGAAAAAACATCATGTCTTTTAGCTAGATGAGATTCAAAAAATGTACATTTTTCTCTTACTTTATCGTATAATTTACAATGAAACAAAAAATGTTTTTCGTCATCTACACTAGATGCACACAAAGGACATGGCAATTCTGTGGATGCTGCAGGTTGAAACCACAATTTATTTGCATTGAAACCAAATGTCCGTAGCCGAAATCTTGCATAATTTAACCTGTGCCACTTATCTGTGATGACTGTTAGATATTTTTCAGTATGAAATATACTTTTGAATGAGAAAAACCAACTATATTTCTCTTTGCTTTCCATATCTGAATGCCAATTTTGCTTAAAAGAACAAATCAATCTATCTCTAAATTCTTATATAAACTGCTGTTCATTTCCCACTTCCTGATACATCCACACAATTCCAAAACCGTGTTCAGACAAAACCTTTTTTACACTATAAGTCCAGTTTTCCTTTCCTAATTCCATTTGTAACAACATCATCTCGTAAGCCTGTCTGGGTAAACGTGATTGTGGAAGTTTCAATAATTTCAACCAATACTTAATGCATTTTACAAATGTTCTTATATACAAAGGATATCTGCCCGTTTCCCCATATAACATTGTGTTGGATGAATGAATTGGCACATTTAAAAAACGTTTAATTGCATAAGTATGTACTTTTTCCATCTGTGAATTTACCTTTAGTCCCCAAACTTCGGCTGCATATGTAAGTATAGGTTCAATCTGTGTATCGAACATTTTCCAAAACAAACAGTAATCAATAGACTTAAGCTTTTTTAATGAATTCAATATTTCAATAACACCTTTCTTTGCTTTCCTGCAAGATTCTTCCCAAGCATAATTTAAGCTTAATTTTGTTGAGAATATCATTCCCAAATATTTATATGAATTTATAACTTTAACATCCTCATTTCCATAAAGCCATTTTTCGTGCACTGACAGATGTCCACCCATTCTAAATACAATAATGTTAGTTTTATCCATGTTCACTGTTAAACCCAAATAGTCTGCTTCTTCTTTCAATGCATTTAATTGGTTCTGTAAACCCCTAACAGTTCCAGACAAAAGAACAACGTCATCTGCAAATAACAGTAAAAATATCTCGATTGCTCCCGGAATTAATTGAATTCCATGTCTTCCTTTTCTCGACAATTCTGTTGCTAATTCGTTAATAAAAAAAGGAGAACATTTGTGGGCTCAAAAGACAACCTTGCTTTACCCCATTTGGGCAATCAAAATATTCTGAATATATACCTTTCTCACGTACGCATGCAAGCACTGACTTATAAACACCTCTAAGAGCATTGTATAATTTGCCATTCACACCACTTTCACGCAGAACATGCCATAATACATTACGATTCACGGAATCGAAGGCCTTCCTGAAATCAATGAAAGCAACATAAAGTTTTGTGTTATTGAGTAAGTATTTTTGGACAAGTGTGTACAATGTAAATATGTGATCTGTTGTACTGTAGTTACTTCTAAATCCTGCTTGCTGTTCCATTATTTTTTCTTCTTTTTCAGACCATTTGGTTAGTCTCTTGTTCAATATGTAAGTGTACACTTTACTTAGAATACTGGTAAGCGCTACTCCCCGATAATTGTCGGGATTGTTGACATCTCCCTTTTTGTGAATTGGGATAAGTATGGATTTTGACCATTCTGAAGGAAAAGTACCACTTTCAAATAGTTGGTTGAATACTTGAACAAGAAAGCTTATAATGTCTGTATTTGCATTCTTTAACATCTCTGCAACAATTTTATCTGGCCCTGCACTCTTTCCTGTTTTCAAATGTCTAATGCCGGCAATAACCTCTTCACTAGATATTGGATCATTAAACAATGGTTCAGAATTATCCTCGTCCTCTAACTGCATGTGTTCTTCTTGTTCTGCATTATGTACTGATTCATTGAAAACACCAAAAAAATGATCGTGCCATTGCTCTATGGATATTTCATTATATACAAAATCTTTTCTATTCACTGATCTTAATATTGCCCAGAATGTCTTAGAATCACAAACCGATTCTCTAAGTTTTCTTAATCTGGCTTCTACAAACTCTTGTTCCTTTCTTTTTCTTAATTTAACATATTTCCGAGACAAAGCATACGCTTCTCTTTTTTCTTGTTTATCTTTTTCTGTTTTACATCTCTGGAACCTCTTAAGTAACTTTTTAACTTCGTGTTTCTTTAGTTCACACTCATCATCAAACCAGTCGTTACACTTCTTTCTTCCTTTTCCTACTCTTCTCACCATACACGCAGCAGCTCCATATAAAGCACTAACAAACAAGTCTAAACTTTCATTCACATTCACATCTAATAACTCCAAGGCTTTCTGTAAACTACCTTGAAATTCCAGACTCTCCAGCTCATTTTTGTATATAGAAGCATTTTCGTCTGACCACATAATTTTTTCTTCACCTTGCTGTCTAAGGTTTCTATTCCCTGAATAATTGTAGTTTTTGTTCCATGTAACCTCAACTGGTAAATGCCACGAATCAACACAATCACCGACACACAAATCAAAGTTCAATTGTAAATCATAAGAAACCAAAAAATAGTCAATTACGCTACATCCGTTTGTTGATACAAAAGTATATTCACCTTCTTTATCGCCACAACAAAAGCCATTTAAAATAGTCATATCCAACAAAAAACATAACTCCAATAATGATTTACCAAAATTATTAGTAGTATTATCTTTAGAACAACGTGAACAATTTTCTCCATAAATGTTATCATATTCTATATCACCAAAGCAATTAGTCATCACTTCAGTTTCAGCTTGCTGGTTTCCTGTTCTAGCATTGAAATCTCCTGTTATCATAATGTACACTTCATCTTTTTCAAATTTTTGCAATAAGGCTTCTTCCAAAATCAAAATACCATTTTTGATGACCTGATCTCTGTACATAGGTCCTCCTTCTGGGACAACATAACAGGCCACTAACACAACATCTTTATCCAAGTCAAACACCTTTTTGTCTATCCTTATAGCAACAGCATTATTACAACACAACTTTATTTCTTTAACACTATTTTCGATACTCTTTCTTACTAACAACAGCACACCTCCTGAATTTCTACCATGCAAAGATATCTTCTTAGCCGGTGCATGAAACTTTATATAATCTGTGAAAACTCTACTATACTCAAACGATGAATCAAGAAAAGTTTCAGTTAAACAAACAAAGTCAAATTTATTTACATAATTCACGAAAGAAAGATCCTTTAATTTTCCGCACAAATTTTCCACATTATAATTTAAAAATGTCCATTGAATTGGATGGCCGGGCCTGTCCTATGGCTTTTTAGAGCCGCTTGAGCGAAGGTGCCTGTCGCTGACATTGCCACCCCCTCTCCCTCCGCCACGAACTGGACCTGTCGAAGCTCTCCTTGACTGGTTACCAAGGTAGGCGTGCATCCCCGTCTGCCTGCCACGTGCTGCACGTGCGTCACTGGAAGGATGACCCGCCGCGTCATGACCCGGGGAATCCCCGCTGCCTCTCGTTGCCCCGCGTCGTTCGTGCACACCGCCGTAACGGGGGAAGCCCCCGCGTCCACCTGCACTGCTGCCCTGACTGTGACCCTGAGTGCAAGGCGTGTCAGGGGGTGGGGAAGGGGGAGAGGGGGTCCCTGTCCACGTCATTCATTTTGTTCTGAGTGTTGTCTGTCACAGTCATTCTCTGTGTATTGTCAAGACAAGGGGACTTGTTCTGTTGGGTGATTGAGCCAGACACACCATCTTCTCTCAAAAACTGAGGAGCGATCAATGTGTGCTGTGTCAGTGACACCTGCACTGCGATCACTTCCTCCCCCTACAACGTGTGCAAAGGTTCGGGGATCTGGGAGCCTGGGGCCGATTACCAACTGCCCCCTCTGAAAATAAGCCCGTTTTCCCCTCTCTTCTGGCACTGGCAACAATCTGGGCCTGTGCTCTTGTCAAATCATTGGCAATCTTCACCCCTCTTTCCTGCAGTCTTTGTCTTGTGTCTCTGTTGGTAAGCAATGTCATTTATCTTTCCACTTAGTAAACTTGACAATCATGGGTTTGCTTTGTCCTTGTTGTGCATGTCCCGTCCGGTGTGCTCGTATAATGTCGTCAACAGTCCAGTTTTTGTCTTCGTCAATGCTGTTGAGAATGTCCACTACCATCTTTGCACACGTGTCAAAAGATTCCCTGGGCTCTTGTTGAGGAATCCCAAAAAAACGCAGGTTATCTCTACGTGAAAAGTCCTCCAATCTGTCAGTGTCAAATTTCAATTGGTCAATTTCTTTTCTCATTTCGTCAACTGTACCAGAAAGTTGTTGAAATTCCTCTTTTCCATAATTCGAGTCCTCGAACAGCTGTTGAATGTCTGCTGTCATGTTGGTTACTGTCTCTGTCAGGTGCCTGTGGTCGGTTTCAAGTCGGTCACATCTTTTGTTTATTTCTTCACACTGTTGCTTTACTTGACTCAGCTCGTCTTTTATTTCACCCAGGTCATGTCGTATCAGTCTCGTTTGTTCTGCAAACTGCTGTTGCATGGCTTGCATCAGTTTATTAACCACGTCATCTTGACCTGTCAATGTGCCTGTCACAGTGTCACATTTAGCTGAGTTGGACTGTCCGTTCGTGTTGGGGCCAGGGTTTGTTTCAACATCGCCGCTAAGAAGCAGCCTGCGCAACGACAACACTGCATGCTCCACGCAAAAGGCAAAGACAATCCCTGTCACGTGCATTGCCAACTGACAATTGACACTGCCACTGACACACAACACATCTTCTGTGTATGACCCTGGTATTTTAACATTGACTTCATCGACTGGCCATGAGAGAGAGAGAGAGAGAGAGAGAGAGAGAGAGAGAGAGAGAGAGAGAGAGAGAGATAAAGGCAGATTCACTTCACTCACTCACTGATTCCCTCGACCGCTGGGGTCATTGGGGGGACATGAGGAAGATGTCATAGCTCGCCACGCCGTTCTGTTGGCAGCTGTCGTGAGGAGATCTGGCATCGTCATTTTGGTCCATTCCTTGACGTTGTCGCACCACCAGCTCTTTCTCTGCCGCCCCCGTCTGCGCCCTCCCTCTACAGTCCCTTGCAGGATGGTTTTGGAGAGGGTGTTAT
>NC_134891.1:2414167-2419167 GCF_041734735.1 Babylonia areolata | reverse complement strand
GGTAGACAGCACTGCTGTTGGATGGCCACCTTCATGAGGCAGACAGCACTGCTGTAGGATGGCCACCTTCATGAGGCACACAACAATGCTGTTGGATGGCCACCTTCATGAGGCAGACAGCAATGCTGTTGGATGGCCACCTTCATGAGACAGACAGCACTGCTGTTGGATGGCCACCTTCATGAGACAGACAGCACTGCTGTTGGATGGCCACCTTCATGAGACAGACAGCACTGCTGTTGGATGGCCAAGAGAGGCCTTCATGATGCAGACAGCAATGCTGTTGGATGGCTACCTTCATGAGGCAGACAGCACTGCTGTAGGATGGCCACCTTCATGAGACAGACAGCAATGCTGTTGGATGGCCACCTTCATGAGACCGACAACACTGCTGTTGGATGGCCAAGAGAGGCCTTCATGATGCAGACAGCAATGCTGTTGGATGGCCAAGAGAGGCCTTCATGATGCAGACAGCAATGCTGTTGGATGGCCAAGAGAGGCCTTCATGAGACAGACAGCACTGCTGTTGGATGGCCACCTTCATGAGACAGACAGCACTGCTGTTGGATGGCCAAGAGAGGCCTTCATGAGGTAGACAGAAATGCTGTTGGATGGCTACCTTCATGAGGCAGACAGCAATGCTGTTGGATGGCCAAGAGAGGCCTTCATGAGACAGACAGCACTGCTGTTGGATGGCCACCTTCATGAGGCAGACAGCACTGCTGTTGGATGGCCACCTTCATGAGACAGACAGCACTGCTGTTGGATGGCCAAGAGAGGCCTTCATGAGGCAGACAGCACTGCTGTTGGATGGCCACCTTCATGAGACAGACAGCAATGCTGTTGGATGGCCACCTTCATGAGGCAGACAGCACTGCTGTTGGATGGCCACCTTCATGAGGCAGACAGCACTGCTGTTGGATGGCCACCTTCATGAGACAGACAGCACTGCTGTTGGATGGCCACCTTCATGAGACAGACAGCACTGCTGTTGGATGGCCACCTTCATGAGACAGACAGCAATGCTGTTGGATGGCCACCTTCATGAGACAGACAGCAATGCTGTTGGATGGCCACCTTCATGAGACAGACAGCACTGCTGTTGGATGGCCACCTTCATGAGACAGACAGCACTGCTGTTGGATGGCCAAGAGAGGCCTTCATGAGGCAGACAGCAATGCTGTTGGATGGCCACCTTCATGAGGCAGACAGCACTGCTGTTGGATGGCCAAGAGAGGCCTTCATGAGGCAGACAGCACTGCTGTTGGATGGCCAAGAGAGGCCTTCATGAGGCAGACTGCTTTCTGCTGCGGCAGTATAGTCTGGGGATGGGTGGGAGGAGACGATGATGTGAACTGACAGCGGTGCTGAGGTCAGACCTCGACCAGCTCCACTAAATCAGATTCTCTCTCTCTCCCTCTCTCTCTCTCTCTCTCTCTCTCTCTCTCCCTCTCTCTCCCCCTCTCTCTCTCTCTCTCTCCCTCTCTCTCTCCCTCCCTCTCCCTCTCTCTCTCTCTCTCTCCCCCTCTCTCTCTCTCTCCCTCTCTCTCCTTCTCTCTCTCTCTCTCCCTTTCTCTCCCTCTCTCTCTCTCTCTCTCTCTCTCTCTCTCTCTCTCTCTCTCTCTCTCTCTCTCTCTCTCTCCCTCTCTCTCTTTTCCTCTCTTTCTCTCTCCCTTCTCAGCCCCTCCCCCCCTTCCACCCCACGGCCCCCTTTTCAGCTGATTATTTCTTCCCCTTTCATTAATTTTCAGAAATGATGATTTCTAAGTAATAATGAAAAAAAAAAGATAATAGAAATGGCAATGATAATATTATTATTAGTCTAATATCATCTTAGATGAACAGACCATACATAAACAAACAACCAGAAATTCCAAATCAGCCTCTGCAATAAAATACATAGGGGTGTGACTTACAGAACCGTGTCTCACACAAAGAACAGTCGTTATGGACCGTACCACACACAACAAACAGACCTTATGGACCGTATCTCACACAACGAACAGTCCTTATGGACCGTACCTCACACAACAAACAGTCCTTATGGACCGTACCACACACAACAAACAGTCCTTATGGACCGTACCTCACACGGCGAACAGTCCTTATGGACCGTACCTCACACAACGAACAGTCCTTATGGACCGTACCTCACACAACGAACAGTCCTTATGGACCGTACCTCACACAACAAACAGTCCTTATGGACCGTACCTCACACAACGAACAGTCCTTATGGACCGTACCTCACACAACGAACAGTCCTTATGGACCATACCTCACACAACGAACAGTCCTTATGGACCGTACCTCACACAACGAACAGTCCTTATGGACCGTACCTCACACAACAAACAGTCCTTATGGACCGTACCTCACACAACGAACAGTCCTTATGGACCGTACCTCACACAACGAACAGTCCTTATGGACCGTACCTCACACAACGAACAGTCCTTATGGACCGTACCTCACACAGCCATAAAGAACGGCAGTGTAGCGAGGTCATTCAGAGATCACAAGAGACAAGACAATTCATTTCTTTTTCCACTTCTTTCCCCTTTTCACTATTTTTTTTTTTTTTTCTGGAATCGTTTTGTCTCGGGAGTCTTAAATCAGCACAGTTGTGTTTGATCCCGGTGGAAATTCATTCCGACTACCTGAAAAAGGACTTGGCACTAAATGAGGTGAATCAACGGCGAAATGCCGATTGATCATGAATTTTGTGGTGTCGGGGTGAGGGGTGGTGAGGGGGGGGGGGGGGGGGGGGTGGTCGGGGGGTAGGGGAAAACGTTGTTCTTAATTAAATCGTCCTGATGATGACAATGATGAATAACCAGAACGCACGCAAACACCCTCTCTCTCTCTCTCTCTCTTGGATCTATTATGCAGAAATGATGCTCTCTTTTTTTTTTCTCACTCTCTCTCTCTCTTTCATTTCCTGTGTTTTTCCAGTGATTTTGCAAGGAAAAAAAACGATATTTCTGAACTGAAACGAAGGAAGAACGGCGTCTGTAGTGTTTGTGCCGTGCTTCCTTGCGTCAATGTTTGTGTTAAATGTTGGCTTCAAATCATTACCACCGATTGTTGTCTCCGAACACATTTATCAAATTTGTATGTTTTACTCTCACGGCAGTGGAGAAAAGAATTCGGGAAGACGGAAGTTTGGTGGCATGGTCGCGCATGTAACGATCATGAAGAACACAGCATGTAATGATGTGGCATGCAAATGCATATGTAACGGAAAAACTCGAGGAAATTCTGCAATCATATGCCAAAAAAAAATTATGAATGCAAACATCTATCATATGCGCTTGCGATTATGGGGGAACAAATCAAAAATAGAAACACACACACACACACACACACACACACACACACACACACACACACACACACACACACACACACACACACACACACACACACTGCACATACACACGGTGATAAATCAGGATATTTCATATTCATTGCATTTATTACTGGTGATCTGGCCAATGTCCATGCAATTTACATATTTTCTTTCGTTTGACAGCATGTGCTGCTTGTGTGTTGAAACGTTCTGGTAACGACAGTGTGTGCAAAATGTGTGTGTGTGTGTGTGTGTGTGTGTGTGTGTGTGTGTGTGTGTGTGTCTGTCTGTCTGTCTGTCTGTGTGTGTCTGTGTGTGTGAGAGAGTATGTGAGTGTGTGTATGTGTGTGCGTGTGTGTCCCTGGTAAACTTTTTTTTTCTGAAAATACTTTGTATGTCAATACTAAATTTGAAATAAACATGTTCCATGTAGGTTAAAAAAAAAAAAAAAAAGATCATTACGCTCAAAACTTTGACAGTTTGTAAGTCTTCCGGATTAAACCGTACTTTCCGGATCACGAACGGTTCATTTCAACGAAGCTCCGGATTCATAAACTTTTATTGGGCTTTTCCCAGATAGTTGCCTGAACATTTGATAGGATTCAAAGACGGCATGACATCGCTTTTATTGTTCGCAATTAAAAGAAAAGAAAAACAAATTCTGGACAGAACATATTCAATAAAACTAACTTCATTATTGACATGTTAATACATACGTATATCTTAAAGTGGATACTGAATTGACTAGAATGAACACAAAAAAATTGAATCGACGGCACCTCTTATGCAGAGCTTACTTGGTTTCGGAAGCGTACACCCGTCTTCGCAAATTAATTTAGGAGAAAACGGCAACATGTTGTGGTGTGCTTAACCCTTTCGCCGCCAGTCAATTTAGAGTACAAACGTCCCTTGTGGTATAAACAGAAAAGACACTGGGGATTCCCCCTAAGATGTATATAAAAATATGGCCTATCCTACCACCGAACATTAAGAGCAGTAGGTTCATGGATAACAGACCAATGAATGGTCACCTTTCAGTGACATGGGTCCTCTACCACGCCTGTGCATAAATGCGAGCTTGGCGGTGAAAGGGTTAATGCGATGGCAACGTCTTCTTTACCGCGGACTTTAATAAGAAAATCTTTTAAATAATCGAGATACATCAGAACTACATGATTTAAACGGTGTTATCACTTCGAAAAAAAAAAAGATCAGTTCATCACTAGAAAAACATATGTTTAAATATTTATTTTGCTTGACAGTGATCAGATGTGGCGCAGTGGTCAATCTTCCTGCTTGTGAGGTTCAAACCCGCTCTACGGTTGTTGTTTTTCGCTTAATAAAATTCCACACTACTCTACACACGCGCGCGCACACACGCACACACACACACACACACACACACACACACACACACACACACACACACACACACGCACACCCACCCATACACACATATAGATACAGACTGACGCACATAGACACACACACACACACACACACACACACATTACACACACACACACACACACACACACACACACATTACACACACACACACATTACACACACACACACACACACACACACACACACACACACACACACACACACACACACACACACAT
Source organism: Babylonia areolata (assembly GCF_041734735.1). Lineage (NCBI taxonomy): Eukaryota > Metazoa > Mollusca > Gastropoda > Neogastropoda > Buccinidae > Babylonia > Babylonia areolata. Next base: position 2,414,187 of record NC_134891.1, on the reverse strand, counting down.
TACACACACACACACACACA
>NC_134891.1:2406667-2409167 GCF_041734735.1 Babylonia areolata | reverse complement strand
GAACACAGTCTGTTCGCTCCTTCACGATATAGCCACCTCTGGCATTTGAAAACTTCAGGAGTAAACCCAAGTTCAAACCATCCCACGGTTATCCAACACGGGGACACCTAGATGGGAGATAAACAACGCTAGCGACCTTTGACATTAATTACAGAGATTTTTAAAGAGCTGAAGACCACGCTTTCTCTGCGATTATACGATATCATTTCAAGAAAACTGTCCACTTGAATTCTAATTCTCTTTTTCTGCTAGTAAGTGTGTGTGATTGTGTAGTGTATGGATGGATAGGGATGGGGAAGCAGTATAGTACAGTGTAAATATATTTCTGTTAATAATAATTACGATGTAATATTTAAATTGCAATGTTTTTTAAAAGCGAATACGTGAAATGCTTTTATTTGAGAACATATGTTTATTACTCCTGTTTAATCAAGTAATCCGTGTGTGTGGGGTGGGGGGGTGGGGGGGGGGGGGTGCGGATGTGTGTGCTGGTTATCTGGTTGTGGTTTTCCGCACCTGATGCAATTTATCTTTATTCTTATCTTATATATCTATTAGAATCAATGTACAATGTAGTAGGCTATGCTCATAATTATATTCAAAATAATGTTTCTCAGTTTTTTTTGTCTGTTTTTACATTAAGAGTACTAGTTATTACCTGCAATATGTGGATGAATGTATGAAACGGTGTATGTGATATTTTTTTTACATTTGTGTCTTCGTAAACTTCGTAAAAGCTGTTGTTGACTTTTACAGTTATGTTCCCCATGTTGGTTACTTGTGTATCTTGTGATAATGCACCTGATCAAATTTCTCTTGTTGGAGATAATAAAGTTATTCTTATCTTATCTTATCTTATCTTATTTTATCTTATCTGTCAAGGAAGGAGGGGGGGGGGTTCAGTTGATTAGCTGGTTAGTCATCAGTCATTTTGTTTTTTAGTGCAGTTGGTATTTAATGTCAGCGTGTGTGTATGTGTGTGAGTGTGTGTCTGTAAGGGAGGGGCATATATATATATATATATATATATATAGAGAGAGAGAGAGAGAGAGAGAGAGAGAGATGTGTGTGTGTGTGTGTGTGTGTGTGTGTGTGTGTGTGTGTGTGTGTGTGTGTGTTTCTATGAAATGCATTTTGTTTTAATCTAAGCCTTATTTACTTCATAGCTTTTATAATCTGATTCATCTCTAAAGTGTGCTTTTTCATTCGTATGAACACACTGGATGTTTTCCATTGTCAGATAGCGGTTGATGTGTTTTTTTAAGGCATGTTTATAGTCAACTGGATGATGTAAGGCGCTTTGAGCAGCACTGGTGCTGGATATCGCGCCATAGAAAAACTATGTATTATTATTATTATTATTATTATTATCATTATTATTATTATTATTATTATCAGTCAGTTAGGCTTTCGTTTCTATATTTATTTGATTACTCAGTCACTGATTCATTCAACTTCATACTGTCTTTTAATCATTTACCTTTCGTGCTGAACTTATTGTGAGAAGTATAGTTTCAAACTAGCAGCTGACTCACTCACTCACTCACCGCTGGGATCGTTGGAGGGACATGAGGAAGATGTCATAGCTCGCCACGCCGTTCTGTTGGCAGCTGTCGTGAGGAGATCTGGCATCGTCATTTTGGTCCATTCCTTGACGTTGTCGGACCAGCTCTTTCTCTGCCGCCCCCGTCCGCGCCCTCCCTCTACAGTCCCTTGCAGGATGGGTGTTTACTGTTAGTCAAAAAACTACTTTTGTTCTGACGTACGGGTAAACTACTGCCGGTAAATCTGTTGGTGCCCCCTCCCTGGGGGTCCTGTCCAGTGTGGTTCCTGGTTTCGTTCTCTCACCATTCTGTCCGGGGACAGGAAATAGAACAGGGATGCCAGTTGCTGCCTTCGTCCTGGATCTTTCACGGATCGCCGGAAACATCCTATAATGAGTTCTGTCAACCCGTGGGTGTGGGGAGTACCCCCCCTCCCCAATCTCTCTCTCTCTCTCTCTCTCTCTCTCTCTCTCTCTCTCTTTCTCTCTCGCTTATTTTTTTGTCTTATTGTTACTGTGTTCGTTGTCACGAGGACAGATTGGAAGACTAGGCAATGCCTAAAATCTTTATCCTTGAGTAATAAAGTTTTTGAATCTCTCTCTCTCTCTCTCTCTTCTCTCTCTCTCTCTCTCTCTCTCTCTCTCTCTCTCTCTCTCTCTCTCTCTCTCTCGTATTATCGGTATCGACTGTCGAGTGTGGAGTGATGGCCAGAGGTAACGCGTTCGCATGGGAAGCGAAAGAATCTGAGCGCGCTGGTTCGAATCATGGCTCAGCCGCCGATATTTTCTCCCCCTCCACTAGACCTTGAGTGGTGGTCTGGACGCTAGTCATTCGGATGAGACGATAAACCGAGGTTCCATGTGCAGCATGCACTTAGCTCACGTAAAAGAACCCACGGCAACAAAAGGGATGTTCCTGGCAAAATTCTGTAGAAAAATTCACTTCGATAGGAAAAA
>NC_134891.1:2394167-2401667 GCF_041734735.1 Babylonia areolata | reverse complement strand
GTAACGAATACAGAAAAGATACCGGTGTAACGAATACATATAGATACCGGTGTAACGAATACATATAGATACCGGTGTAACGAATACAGAAAAGATACCGGTGTAACGAATACATATAGATACGGTGTAACGAATACATATAGATACCGGTGTAACGAATACATATAGATACGGTGTAACGAATACATATAGATACCGGTGTAACGAATACAGAAAAGATACCGGTGTAACGAATACAGAAAAGATACCGGTGTAACGAATACATATAGATACAGTGTAACGAATACATATAGATACGGTGTAACGAATACATATAGATACAGTGTAACGAATACATATAGATACCGGTGTCACGAATACATATAGATACGGTGTCACGAATACATATAGATACGGTGTAACGAATACAGAAAAGATACCGGTGTAACAGTCTTAATCTACAGTTCTCATCTCCCCGCTGGATGTTACCCCCGGGTCAATTTGGGATAACCCCCCCCCCCCCCCCCCCCCCCGCCCACCCGCCCCCTGCCCGCACTCCACCTCTCATACCCAAGTTGGCAGTCACGTCCTTTGTACGGGTTTCATCCAGCCCTTAACTCACTCAGTACGGCCAGTCCTCTCTTCTCCTCTACACAGACCCCTCGGATGTCCAGTGGGTTTCTCAATGACCCAACCTTTAGCTTCCGTCGTCAGAATTGTGGTATTCTTTGTCAACATTCACCTCTTCAGTGTAAGAGCCTTCCGCTTGCAATATTTTGATGGTGGTAATTGGGGTGAAACGCTGTTAACGTCGTCTCTTTCGCCGTTCGTATGGAGAGAGTTAAAGAAGAGAGGGTGGTGGTTCTGAGCTAGACTTTATCTCCCCCCCCCCCCCCCAACACACACACACCTCCACCCTCCCCTCCACCCACCCTCTCCATTACAACTTAACGGAAGCACAGGTGAAGGTTTTCCTGCTTTCACAGCCCCTCAAACTACACCGTGGCGAAAAAAATAAGGGAAGGACGTAGGTGTGGGCTTCCTGATTACTGACACTTCTCACAATCACCGTGGAGACAGAGGAAGGGTTTGTTCTGAGCCAGCTTGTTCAACTACTAGGCGCACAGAGCTTCAAGAATATGCGCTATAGCAAGATGTCTCAATAAATAAATAAATAAATGAATACCCACCCCAGTCCCTTCTTGTCACAACGTGACCGGGTAAAGAGGGAAGGGACATAACTTGCACCAACCCCTTTCTGCACATCACGTGACCAGGGAAAGACGGAAGGGACATAACTTGCACCAACCCCCTTTCTGCACATCACGTGACTAGGAATAGAGGGAAGGGACATAACTTGCACCAACCCCTTTCTGCACATTACGTGACTGGGTAAAGAGGGAAGGGACATAACTCGCAACAACCCCTTTCTGCACATCACGTGACTGGGTAAAGAGGGAAGGGACATAACTTGCACCAACCCCTTTCTGCACATCACGTGACCAGGGAAAGAGGGAAGGGACATAACTTGCACCAACCCCTTTCTGCACATCACGTGACCAGGGAAAGACGGAAGGGACATAACTTGCACCAACCCCTTTCTGCACATCACGTGACTAGGAATAGAGGGAAGGGACATAACTTGCACCAACCCCTTTCTGCACATCACGTGACCAGGGAAAGAGGGAAGGGACATAACTTGCACCAACCCCTTTCTGCACATCACGTGACTAGGGAAAGAGGGAAGGGACATAACTTGCACCAACCCCTTTCTGCACATCACGTGACTAGGAATAGAGGGAAGGGACATAACTCGCAACAACCCCTTTCTGCACATCACGTGACTGGGTAAAGAGAGAAGGGACATAACTTGCACCAACCCCTTTCTGCACATCACGTGACCGGGTAAAGAGGGAAGGGACATAACTTGCACCAACCCCTTTCTGTACATTACGTGACTAGGGAAAGAGGAAAGGGATATAACTTGCACCAACCCCTTTCTGTACATCACGTGACTAGGGAAAGAGGGAAGGGACATAACTTGCACCAACCCCTTTCTGCACATCACGTGACTAGGAAAAGAGGGAAGGGACATAACTTGCACCAACCCCTTTCTGCACTGTCGCTGCCTGGACTGTCGCTGTCTGGACTGTCGCTGTCCTTTTTCCTTCCACATTTCCTGTGGGTGCGGCTTTCTGTTCAGGTTTAGGTTTTGTTACTGTGCTGCATGTGATTGGTTGTAAGTGTTTAAATTAGACGATTGTGCGCGCGCACGCGCACGTGTGTGTGTGTGTGTGTGTGTGTGTGTGTGTGTGTGTGTGTGTGCACAATACACACATGTTATTGTTGGTAAATGTCTGTGCAGGGTTATGTATGGAAGTCATGATTTTAAAGTTGAAGTGCATGTTTTAAACCTCAAGTTTTCATTGTATAGCGCTATTGAGCAGGTTTTTTATCACATGGAAAGGCGCTGTAAAAATCTGAATTCTTTATATATATATATATATATATATATATATATATATATATATATATATATATATATGTTTTTTATCATCATTATTGTTATTATGACAGGTTTCTTCCCTGAAGGGGAAGAGAGAACATCTTCCTCCCCACTGGGAGTGGATTCTCCACTGGGGGAACTATGGTCAGGTCTGACTCGGCCAAGGTCTATAAAGATCCCGAGATTAACCTGGACTAGCCTGAATCAATCACGGGACAGGGAAAGAAAAACCGTCCGAATAGCAAAGAACCAGAGACAAGAAATGACATATAATACATCATTTAGAGGGAAGAGGGAGAAACCTTTGCCAGAACAGTTATAATCGTAAAGGCCGGCATTGCGCTTCTGCTGGTTACAATACACACACACACAAACTTTATTGTCTATACTTTGGTACAGAGATTTTCTTTTTGGCAGCAGCACATGTCCAACAAAAGAAGAAAACAACAACAACAAAAAAATGAATAGAAAATAAAAAGATAAATTAAATGGCACCAAATGGAAATAGCTATATACAAATATATAGATTACTGAAATTTACGTGCCTCTTCATTTCAGTCAGCCAAACCGCATTGCACATCTACACACACACACACACACACACACACACACACACACACACACACACACACACACACACACACACACACACACACACACACACACACCACGCGCACTCACACGCACACATACACTCTCTCTCATCCCCTCTCTCTCTGTCTCTCTCTTCACAAGAAATGCAACTACAAAGATCACACAACTGAATTCCACACTTCATTCATTTTGCATAAAAACTCTCACCTCATTATTCATGTGTAACATATATCAGTTACAATAACTATCATAGTGGCAGATTACATGTGTAATTGTATTCATTTACTTGTTCATTTATTATTTATTAATGACACTGGCACCATAACATCTTGATATTTCTTTCTCTGTATGTTCATTTATAGTCTGGCGATACACACACACACACACACACACACACACACACACACATATATATATATATATATATATATATATATATATATATATATATATATATATATATATATATATGATATGTGAAAATAGTATCAACGAACATTAGCAATAGTACTGGTCTCCTTACTGGGGTAAGTTTGTGTATGTCGTGTGTGTGTGTGTGTGTGTGTCCGTGTCTGTGTGTGTGTGTGGGTGTGGGTGTGGGTGTGTTGGTGTGTGTGTGTGTGTGTGTGTGTGTGTGTGTGTGTGTGTCCGTGTCTCTGTGTGCTTGCGTGTGTGTGTGTGTGTGTGTCCGTGTCTCTATGTGTTTGCGTGTGTGTGTGTGTGTGTGTGTGTGTTGACATGTTAATCAGTGTTTCCTCCCTCTCAACCCTCTCGCTCTGTCTCTCTCTCTCTCTGTCTCTCTCTCTCTCTCCCTCTCTCTCTCTCTCTCTCTCTCTCTCTCTCTCTCTCTCTCTCTCTCTCGTTGCTTGCTTCAGTCGGTTCTCTAATGGAGATGCCTCTCACTCTCATTATCGTTATATGATGATCGTAATGCCGACAGCTGACCTCTGGAACTTTATGGATTTTTTTTGTTTCCTGAATTTCCATCTTCTGATTATTTGCCCCATCTCGTCAGGCTTCAACCGCTGCCCTTTATAGCTCTGTCTGTGTCTGTCTGTCTGTCTGTTGATTCCTCTCTTTCACTCACTCTCTGTCTCTCTTCCCGATCTCCCAGGTCAACATATGTGCAGACCTGCTAGTGCCTGAACCCCCTTCGTGTGTATATGCATGCAGAAGATCAAATACGCACGTTAAAGATCTTGTAATCCATGTCAGCGTTCGGTGGGTTATGGAAACAAGAACATACCCAGCATGCACACCCCCGAAAACGGAGTATGGCTGCCTACATGGCGGGGTAAAAACGGTCATACACGTGAAGGCCCACTCTTGTGCATACGAGTGAACGTGGGAGTTGCAGCCCACGAACGCAGAAGAAGAAGAAGAAGAAGTCTCTCTTCCCTCTCTCTCTCTTTCTGTGTCTCTCTCTCTCTGTCCCTCTCTCTGTCTCTCTTTATCTCTCTCTCTCTGTTTCTCTCTGTCCCTCTCTCTCTCCCTCTCTCTCTCTCTCTCTGTCCCTCTCTCTCTCCCTCTCTCTCTTCCTCTATCTCTCTCTTTCTCTCTGTCCCTCTCTTTCTCTCCCTTTTCTCTCTTTCCCCCGTCTCTCTCTTTCTCTCTGTCTCTGTCCCTCCCTCCCTCCCTCCCCCCCTCCCTCTCTCTCTCTCTCTCTCTCTCTCTCTCTCTCTCTCTCTCTTGTGGCCCTGAACTTTGCTCGTTTGCACAAGCAGGACTGTCAGTTAGCTCGAAAAAAAAAAAAAAAACATTCTTGGCAACACATTATTTGTATAACGTTCCATGCCATCTGCATATCAAGATATCTGCCCCAGTTAAGGACGTTTTCATACCGTATTTTCGATATCAATGTTCAAAATGGACAAACCTCGATTGCCAAATGTAAGACACTGAATCTCAGGGCCGCGATTTTTTTCACTGGCGTCTCATTGGGGTGCCTTCTCGTGCTTTTGTTCTAAGGGAGAGTCTTGTGTCTACAGTGTGTCAGTGCTGTCTTGGAGTCCATGGCCAGCCAAGAGCAGCCTGCGACAAACCAGCCTGTGTGACGAGGGACGCAGGTTTCGGTGGAGGTGAAGCGGCAAGTGCACCAGGTGTTACGTCATTTGTATTTGTATTTGTATTATTTTTTTATCACAACAGATTTCTCTGTGTGAAATTCGGGCTGCTCTCCCCTGGGAGAGCGCGTCGCTACACTACAGCGCCACCATTTTTTCTTTTTTTTTTCTTTTTTTTTTTTTTGTATTTTTTCCTGCGTGCAGTTTTATTTGTTTTTCCTATCGAAGTGGATTTTTCTACATAATTTTGCCAGGAACAACACTTTCGTTGCCGTGGTTTCTTTTACGTGCGCTAAGTGCATGCTGCACACGGGACCTCGGTTTATCGTCTCATCCGAATGACTAGCGTCCAGACCACCACTCCAGGTCTAGTGGAGGGGGAGAAAATATCGGCGGCTGAGCCGTGATTCGAACCAGCGCACTCAGATTCTCTCGCTTCCTAGGCGGACGCGTTACCTCTAGGCCATCACTCCACGTGCCCGTGCCACGTGCACGTCATCCCGTGCAAACCCCTGCAGTGACGTGGTGGTGGTGGTATCCGTGATGCAAACAAAGTCTGAGGAAATAAAGGAAGACAGCAAGAACTATGGGATGGATTGACGGCCTAGAGGTAACGCGTCCGCCTTGGAAGCGAGAGAATCTGAGTGCGCTGGTTCCAATCACGGTTCAGCCGCTGATATTTTCTCCCCCTCCACTAGACCTTGAGTGGTGGTCTGGACGCTAGTCATTCGGATGAGACGATAAACCGAGGTCCCGTGTACAGCATGCATTTAGCGCACATAAAAGAACCCACGGCAACAAAAAGTGTTGTTCCTGGCAAAATTCTGTAGAAAAATCCACTTCGATAGGAAAAACAAATAAAAAAACTACACGCAGGAAAAAAGTGTTTTTTTTAAATGGGTGGCGCTGAAGTGTAGCGACGCGCTCTCCCTGGGGAGAGCAGCCCGAATTTCACGCAGAGAAATCTGATGTGATAAAAAGAAATGCAAATACAAATGCAAAATCCACTGCTCTGCAGGGAGAGCAGGCGTCCCTGAGGAAGGAGGTAGCGGACGTATGGCAGGAGAATGACCAGCTACGGCAGGAGAACGAAAAGCTTACGGCATGGCAGGAGAAGGACCAACTACGGCAGGAGAACTGCCAACTACGCCAGGACAACGACCAGCTACGGCAGGACAACGACCAGTTACGGCAGGACAACGACCAGCTACGACAAGAGAACGACCAGTTACGGCAAGAGAACGACCAGCTAAGGCAGGACAACGACCAGCTAAGGCAGGACAACGACCAGCTACGACAAGAGAACGACCAGTTACGGCAAGACAACGACCGGCTACGGCTAGAGAACGACCAGCTACGGCAAGACAACGACCAGCTACGGCAAGACAACGACCAACTACGGCAAGAGAATGACCAGCTACGGCAAGAGAATGACCAGCTACGGCAAGAGAACGACCAGCTACGGCAGGAGAATGACCAGCTACGGCAGGACAACGACCAGCTACGGCAAGAGAACGACCAGCTACGGCAGGACAACGACCAGCTTCGACAATACAACGACCCGTTACGGCAAGACAACGACCAGTTACGGCAGGACAACGACCAGCTACGGCAAGAGAACGACCAGCTACGATGCAATACTGCCAAAGCTCTTAACCTTACAGTAAACGTTGAAAAGTAAAAATTTGTTGCATTAGATAAGGAGGACATATTGCCTCAAAAGTGGAATGGTTCAATGGTTGTTAAAAACTGGAAGTTGTTAGCACTTACAAATATTTAGGTGTGTTTTTGTTGTTGTTTTTTCCACTGGTTTGACATTTTCATATGCACTTAAGGAAAAGTCTTTGAAAGCAAAAAAAAAAAAAGGGTGTGTATGGAATCCTTAAATTCCTGTGGACGTTAGGAGAAAATTGCCCGAAAATCTTCTTCAGATCATTCGATTATCAAATCCAACCCATGTTAACCTATGAGTCAGAAGTCTGGGGATTAACTGCAGACCATTCTGTCATTGAGAGGGTACACTTATTCGCTATCAAACGTTTAGTAAGTATCAGTATGAAAACACCAAGCACCTTAATTTACTGCAAAGCGGGTAGATATCCTTGATATACCCAGACCCACACTATGTTAGATACCGGTTAACTCTCTCCATACGAACGGCGAAAGAGACGACGTTAACAGCGTTTCACCCCAATTACCATCATCAAAATATTGCAAGCGGAAGGCTCTTATACTGAAGAGGTGAATGTTGACAAAGAATACCACAATTCTGACGACGGAAGCTAAAGGTTGGGTCATTCAGACACCCACTGGACATCCGAGGGGTCTGTGTAGAGGAGAAGAGAGGACTGGCCGTAC
>NC_134891.1:2369167-2371667 GCF_041734735.1 Babylonia areolata | reverse complement strand
CCTCCAGCTAGAAAGATTGCTCCTTTTCCAGATAATCACAGAGAACATTTATTTACACTCGCGATGTGAGAAAGGCACAACTAAAAATGGAGCAAAGAAGTTTACGGGTAGTATAAATTTTTTTTCGCCTTTTGACACACAAAGAAATTAGAAATGTACCCGAAAGACATTCGTAAGTTATTCAATTCAAAATTCAAACCTCGTCAGTGGACTCTGTCAGTTTATTGTTTGATTTGCAGACTGTTTTAAGTTCAGGTCCAATTCATCGCGGACTGAACATCAAATGCATTTTGTTTTGGTTATGTTATACTTTACCATATCGGTTCAACTATGATTCAATGGCATGAACTTTTGTGATCTACAGCCACCGGGGACATCATTTTAAAAAGAAAAATTTACATGCATTACCTGTTGTTTCTCTTGCTGAATTAACGACTACTAATTTACGAATTCCATCAAATAATTGTCTTTCGATCTGATTCTGTTCTTTTTCAATAATTCATCTTTGATTCCGCCTTCCGCATAGCCTGTTTCCCCCTACTCAGCAAACGGCACCCAGCCTTCCCTGTCTCTTCAGCTGTTTGGTTTGAAACGATGATGTCCGAGTGGGACTGCTAAATTAGATTGCTGCGTTCACCAGTCCGTTTGACGGGACATTAAATAGAATTCATCCTCCTCCATTTGACGTTAAACATAATTCATCCTCCTCCATTTGACGTTAAACATAATTCATCCTCCTCCCTCCATTTGACGTTAAACATGATTCATCTTCCTCCATTTGACGTTAAACATAATTCATCTTCCTCCATTTGACGTTAAACATAATTCATCCTCCTCCATTTGACGTTAAACATAATTCATCCTCCTCCATTTGACGTTAAACATGATTCATCTTCCTCCATTTGACGTTAAACATAATTCATCCTCCTCCATTTGACGTCAAACATAATTCATCTTCCTTCCTCCATTTGACGTTAAACATAATTCATCCTCCTCCATTTGACGTTAAACATAATTCATCCTCCCTCCATTTGACGTTAAACATGATTCATCTTCCTCCATTTGACGTTAAACATAATTCATCTTCCTCCATTTGACGTTAAACATAATTCATCTTCCTCCCTCCATTTGACGTTAAACATAATTCATCTTCCTCCATTTGACGTTAAACATAATTCATCTTCCTCCATTTGACGTTAAACAAAAGTCACCCTCATCCATTCGACGGGACATTAAACAGAATTGATTCTCCTTCTCATATAAAAAGCAATGAATGTCTTGGATGTAGAGCAATCACCCAAAAGACGCGTGTTGGAAAGTCGGTCAGTTTTTTGCAGCGTTCTTGTCGATTTACAGCACTGCTTGTGTGACAGAACAGCGTGACATTGAAGGAAAAGAACCCACAATATTTTGATCCATGCAACAACAAAAAAGCGAGGAGGGGAGTGATTGATTAACTCTCTCCATACGAACGGCGAAAGAGACGACAATCACAGCGTTTCATCGCAGTTAGCATTATCAAAATATTGCAAGCGGAAGGCTCCTACACTGAAGAGGTGAATGTTGACAAAGAATACCGCAATTCTGACGACGGAAGCAAAAGGTTGGGTCATTCAGACACCCACTGGACATCCGGTGGGGGGGGGGGGGGGTCTGTAGAGGAGACGAGAGGACTGGCCGTCCTGAGTGAGTTAATTAAGAAAGGAGGAGGACGCTGGGGGACCATGTTTTGTTTTGTTTGGTCCACAGGTCCAATGCCTGTTTTGTGCACGTAGGCGTGTGTGTGTGTGTGTGTGTGTGTGTGTGTGTGTTCTTTAGTTTAACGTCTTTTCACTGTAAGTGGTATGAGACGAGGGAAGGAAAAAAATCGAGTGGGAGGAGGGGTAGGGGGCGGGGGGGGGAATTACTGTGTACGCATACGAGTAAGTGAAAGTGTATGTGTGTGTGTGTGTGTGTGTGTGTGTGTGTGTGTGTGTGTGTGTGTGTGTGAAAATTATTGATTTAAGTTTTGTTTAAAAAATAAACAAAAAACATAACAGTATAACATATTTCTAATGAAAAACTAACAACTATAACAGCGAACCAACTGGACTATTTAACAATGAGTTGAAAAAGTCATACATTAGCAATGGACTGCTGAAGATCGTCAACACTGAAGATGATCTCAGTTCAGGGATTTGAGATTTGCGATGTGTGTGTGTGTGTGTGTGTGTGTGTGTGTGTGTGTGTGTGTGTGTGGCTTTGTCTGTTTGTCCATGTCTGGTATGGCCTTTTCTTCACATTGTGAATTTGCTACAAAACCGATATTTGGCAGGGTGATGGGTTAGCGTAATAATGTTCCTGTTTGAAAGCGTTGTGCATAGGGTAAAATGAGATCATTAATAGTTTATATCAAAGTTGTTTGGGGATGTTTGGTTTTTACAAAAGTGCTATTTTTCTCATAAACTATATTGAGTCATCCTTTCATTACTGCGTGCAAGGTAGCCCTTTTAGATATGAC
>NC_134891.1:2361667-2364167 GCF_041734735.1 Babylonia areolata | reverse complement strand
ACACACACACAGAGAGAGAGAGAGAGAGAGAGAGACGGACAGACAGTCAGAGAGAATGTTTTTCTTCACAATGCCACAGAGGGAATGCCAAACGACATGCTCCCGTTCACACTGAGGCGTTAATGGATTGTCCCTGCATGTTGCAGGACTTTTTGTTCCGACAAACCGTGTGTGTGTGCGTGCGTGTGTGCGTGTGTGTATATGTGCATGCGGGAGTGTGTGTATCTCTGTGTGTGTGTGTGTGTATGTTATGGCGTGTGTGCGCGCATATGCATGTAATGGAGGATCAAGGCATTTAAATAGAGGATCAAGGCACTCAAATGGAGGATCAACACACTCCAATTGAGGATCAAGGCACTCAACATGAGGATCCAGGCACTGAAATGGAGGATCAAGGCACTGAGGATCAAGGCACTCCAATGGAGGATCAAGGCACTGAGGATCAAGGCACTCCAATGGAGGATCAAGGCACTGCAATGGAGGATCAAGGCACTCCAATGGAGGATCAAGGCACTGAGGATCAAGGCACTCCAATGGAGGATCAAGGCACTCCAAAGGAGGATCAAGACACTCAATGGAGGATTAAGGCACTCAAATGGAAGATCAAGGCACTCAGGATCAAGGCACTCAGGATCAAGGCACTCCAATGGAGGATCAAGGCACTCAACACGAGGATCAAGGCACTCAATGGAAGATCAAGGCACTGAGGATCAAGGCACTCCAATGGAGGATCAAGGCACTCAACATGAGGATCAAGGCACTCAAATGGAGGATCAACACACTCCAATTGAGGATCAAGGCACTCCAATGGAGGATCAAGGCACTCCAATGGAGGATCAAGGCACTCCAATGGAGGATCAAGGCACTCCAATGGAGGATCAACACACTCCAATTGAGGATCAAGGCACTCCAATGGAGGATCAAGGCACTCCAATGGAGGATCAAGGCACTCCAATGGAGGATCAAGGCACTCCAATGGAGGATCAAGGCACTCCAATGGAGGATCAAGGCACTCAACATGAGGATCAAGGCACTGCAATGGAGGATCAAGGCACTGAGGATCAAGGCACCTGAATGGAGGATCAAGGCACTGAGGATCAAGGCACTGAAATGGAGGATCAAGACACTCCAATAGAGGCACTCCAATGGAGGATCAAGACACTCCAATAGAGGCACTCCAATGGAGGATCAAGACACTCCAATAGAGGCACTCCAATGGAGGATCAAGACACTCCAATAGAGGCACTCCAATGGAGGATCAAGACACTCCAATAGAGGCACTCCAATGGAGGATCAAGGCACTCAATGGAGGATCAAGGCACTGAAATGGAGGATCAAGGCACTCAATGGAGGATCAAGGCACTGAAATGGAGGATCAAGACACTCCAATAGAGGCACTCCAATGGAGGATCAAGGCACTCAATGGAGGATCAAGGCACTGAAATGGAGGATCAAGACACTCCAATAGAGGCTCTCCAATGGAGGATCAAGGCACTGAATGGAGGATCAAGGCACTGAAATGGAGGATCAAGGCACTTCAATAGAGGCACTCCAATGGAGGATCAAGGCACTGAAATGGAGGATCAAGACACTCCAATAGAGGCACTCCAATGGAGGATCAAGGCACTCAATGGAGGATCAAGGCACTGAAATAGAGGATCAAGGCACTCCAATAGAGGTACTCCAATGGAGGATCAAGGCACTCAATGGAGGATCAAGGCACTCAATGGAGGATCAAGGCACTCCAATGGAGGATCAAGGCACTCAATGGAGGATCAAGGCACTGGGGATCAAGGCACTCAATGGAGGATCAAGGCACTCAATGGAGGATCAAGGCACTTCAAAAGCACGTGCATACCAAGTAACAGCAAGTAACAGGCAGAGAACAATGACCACCAACAGAAAGAAGAAAGAGAATGACAAACGACAAAGAAGGAAGAAAAAGGAAAACGTGAAAAAAAGAAGAAGAAAGAAAAAGGAAAACGTGAAAAAAAAGAAGAAGGAAGAAAAAGGAAAACGTGAAAAAAAAAGAAGAAAGCAAAAAGGAACAAGGAACATGCAGAGAAAGAAAAAGGGGAAAGAAAGAAAATTGTAAAGGAAAAGAAAAAAGAAATGAAAAGAAAAGAAAGAAGAGGAAAAAAAGGGGGAAAAAAAAAAAAAAAAGAAAAGTGGTTAGAAAAGAAAGGAAGGGAATGGTGAGAAGGAACAAAGAAAGGAATATGAAAAGAAAAAGACAGAGCGAAAGAAAGAAAGAAAGAAATGGAAAAAAAAGGAAAGAAGAGATACACCAAGGGGAATGCTGGGTCAGGGAATATTTTACGTTCAAACTGACAGGAGACTGGATGTGCTGGGGAGTGGGGGTGGGGTTGGGTGGGGGCTGGGGGAGGGGAGGGGGTTGACTGACAGGGACAGGTGTCTGCTGGACGTCAATGACACACAGGTGAAAAACGGAGGCGAAGGGTATTGTCATGGCTGAAACTCTGCTGTATCCCCATCGTCA
>NC_134891.1:2354167-2356667 GCF_041734735.1 Babylonia areolata | reverse complement strand
GTATGTGCTCTGTGTGACGGTGTGTGTTTGTGAGTGCAGGAGTATGTGCTCTGTGTGAAGGTGTGTGCTTGTGAGTGCAGGAGTATGTGCTCTGTGTGAAGGTGTGTGTTTGTGAGTGCAGGAGTATGTGCTCTGTGTGACGGTGTGTGTTTGTGAGTGCAGGAGTATGTGTTGTGTGTGTGTGTGTGTGTGTGTGTGTGTGTGTGTGTGTGTGTGTGTGTGTGTGTGTGTGAGTTTGTGAGTGTGTGTGTGTGTGTGAGTGTGTGTGTGTGTGTGTGTGTGTGTGTGAGTGTGTGTGTGTGTGTGTGTGTGTGTGTGTGTGTGTGTGTGAGTGTGTGTGTGTGTGTGTGTGTGTGTGTGTGTGTGTGTGTGTGTGAGTGCAGGACTATGTACTGTCCTGTGGGTGTGCTTGTGAGTTTTGGAGTAGAATAGAATAGATTTTATTGTCATGAAACCTTAAAGTTTATAAGACACAAGTGCAATGGTAAATGTGAATGAAAAATACACATTTAATTAATCAATTAATGCAATAATTTGCAACAGCATTCACAAACAAATTTTCCTAATATTGTTTGTATATATTCATCATCTGTTAGCATCACCTGACTGGGAATATTTCCTGTGTTATTCGAATTTTGAATATCTTTTTTAAAATTGTTCCCTTAAGGTTTTATATTTAATACAATGATCAAGAAGATGGATTTCGTCTTCCAGTATGTCTGTCTTTTTGTGGAATATTCAAATATCTACCTTTCTCAAGTGTATGTGCTGTGTTTGTGAGTGTGTATGTGTCTTTTTATGTGTGAGAGAGAGAGAGAGAGAGAGAGAGAGAGGGAGTGCAGGAGTATGAGCTGTGTGTGTAAGGGGAGGGGGGGGGGATTCAACGGAGTGGAGGGGAAGAAATGTGGACATAGCATGTCGGTGACTGGCTGGCTGCTGATCAATTGGCTGTGATGCAGTGTGGTTTATGGCTGGTCAGTTGGCTGTGATGCAGTGTGGTTTATGGCTGGTCAGTTGGCTGTGATGCAGTGTGGTTTGTGGCTGGTCAGTTGGCTGTGATGCAGTGTGGTTTGTGGCTGGTCAATTGGCTGTGATGCAGTGTGGTTTGTGGCTGGTCAGTTGGCTGTGATGCAGTGTGGTTTGTGGCTGGTCAGTTGGCTGTGATGCAGTGTGGTTTGTGGCTGGTCAGTTGGCTGTGATGCAGTGTGGTTTGTGGCTGGTCAGTTGGCTGTGATGCAGTGTGGTTTGTGGCTGGTCAGTTGGCTGTGATGCAGTGTGGTTTGTGGCTGGTCAGTTGGCTGTGATGCAGTGTGGTTTGTGGCTGGTCAGTTGGCTGTGAAGCAGTGTGGTTTGTGGCTGGTCAGTTGGCTGTGATGCAGTGTGGTTTGTGGCTGGTCAATTGGCTGTGATGTGGTGTGGTTTGTGGCTGGTCAATTGGCTGTGAAGTAGTGTGGTTTATGACTTGTCAGTTAAGTTGGCTGTGATGCAGTGTGGTTTGTGGCTGGTCAGTTGGCTGTGATGTGGTGTGGTTTGTGGCTGGTCAGTTGGCTGTGATGCAGTGTGGTTTGTGGCTGGTCAGTTGGCTGTGATGCAGTGTGGTTTGTGGCTGGTCAGTTGGCTCTGATGCAGTGTGGTTTATGGCTGGTCAGTTGGCTCTGATGCAGTGTGGTTTGTGGCTGGTCAATTGGCTGTGAAGTAGTGTGGTTTATGACTTGTCAGTTAAGTTGGCTGTGATGCAGTGTGGTTTGTGGCTGGTCAGTTGGCTCTGATGCAGTGTGGTTTATGGCTGGTCAGTTGGCTGTGATGCAGTGTGGTTTATGGCTGGTCAGTTGGCTCTGATGCAGTGTGGTTTGTGGCTGGTCAGTTGGCTCTGATGCAGTGTGGTTTGTGGCTGGTCAATTGGCTGTGATGCAGTGTGGTTTATGGCTGGTCAATTGGCTGTGATGCAGTGTGGTTTATGGCTGGTCAGTTGGCTGTGATGCAGTGTGGTTTGTGGCTGGTCAGTTAAGTTGGCTGTGAAGTAGTGTGGTTTGTGGCTGGTCAGTTAAGTTGGCTGTGAAGTAGTGCGGTTTGTGGCTGGTCAGTTAAGTTGGCTGTGATGCAGTGTGGTTTGTGGAGCAGTGGTGGCGGTGTGTGAGGGGCGGGCTGGTGACCAGTGTGAAGTGATGTCAACGTGTCGCCCTGCTTCTGCTGACAGGTGGTGAGTGAAGTGCTGGCTTTGATTTGTTTGGCGGCGCTGGTGGTAATTGTGTGTGTGTGTGTGTGTAGTAGAGGGGTAGTTGGAAGAAGGTTTGGAGGCTGTAATGTATTCTCTCTCTCTCTCTCTCTCTCTCTCTCTCTCTCTCTCTCTCTCTCTCTCTCTCTCTCTCTCTCTCTCTCTCTCTCTCTCTCTCTCTGTCTCTCTCTCTCTCTTTCTCTCACTCTCTCTCTCTCTCTCTCTCCCTCTCTCTCTCTCTCTCTCTCTCTCTCTCTCTCTCTCTTTCTGACCCTAAGGGCTGGA
>NC_134891.1:2334167-2336667 GCF_041734735.1 Babylonia areolata | reverse complement strand
ACTGCAGCCTACATTGGCGAGGCTGGCCAGAAAAGTTGGGGGCAATGTTGCCCATTCCATTCCAAACCATTTCACATGTTCAGGTTGTGTACTGAAGCTTGGGATGTACTCAGGATCGCAGCCCCTTGCTGATTCCAGAGATTTCACACAGAGAGTGGACGTTCTGCTGATGACACGTCAGAACAACCAGTTGTTGTTTTGTTGTTGCTTTTTGTTTGTTTTTCATGACTGGCGGGCTGGACGCTGGCCTGAAGACAGGAAGCTGCAGGGAAAGCTTTGCTGTTCAACAGAGGTGCTGAGACAGAGAACATACATGGCCCTCACGACGTGACGTAATGTGAGCACAGCTGGGGGAAAAAAGACACAGAACACACATGGCCCTCACGACGTGACGTAATGTGAGCACAGCTGGCGAAATAAAGACACAGAACACACATGGCCCTCACGACGTGACGTAATGTGAGCACAGCTGGGGAAATAAAGACACAGAACACACGTGGCCCTCACGACGTGACGTAATGTGAGCACAGCTGGCGAAATAAAGACACAGAATACACATGGCCCTCACGACGTGACGTAATGTGAGCACAGCTGGCGAAATAAAGACACAGAATACACATGGCCCTCACGACGTGACGTAATGTGAGCACAGCTGGGGGAATAAAGACACAGAACACACATGGCCCTCACGACGTGACGTAATGTGAGCACAGCTGGGGGAATAAAGACACAGAACACACATGGCCCTCACGACGTGACGTAATGTGAGCACAGCTGG
Source organism: Babylonia areolata (assembly GCF_041734735.1). Classification (NCBI taxonomy): domain Eukaryota; kingdom Metazoa; phylum Mollusca; class Gastropoda; order Neogastropoda; family Buccinidae; genus Babylonia; species Babylonia areolata. The sequence goes on along the minus strand of NC_134891.1, from coordinate 2,335,889 downwards.
AGGACAGAAGTCAGAGAACACACATGGCCCTCACGACGTGACGTAATGTGAGCACAGCTGGGGGAATAAAGACACAGAACACACGTGGCCCTCACGACGTGACGTAATGTGAGCACAGCTGGGGGACAGAACACACATGGCCCTCACGACGTGACGTAATGTGAGCACAGCTGGGGGAATAAAGACACAGAACACACATGGCCCTCACGACGTGACGTAATGTGAGCACAGCTGGGGGACAGAACACACATGGCCCTCACGACGTGACGTAATGTGAGCACAGCTGGGGGACAGAACAGTCTGTTTTGTAGATGATGACGTGGCAGACTGACAGGCTGACAGACTGACGAGCAAGCTGATCTGACCACAGATAGCAAATGTGTCGAGTGTTGGCCGAGAGGTGACGCGTCCGCATAGGAAGCCAGAAAATCTGAACGCACTGGTTCGAATAATACCGGCAGTCGCCAGTATTTTCTCCCCCTCCGCTAGACCTTAAGTGGTGGTCTGGGCGCTAGTCATTCGGATGAGACGAGGTCCCGTGTGCAGCATGCATCTAGCACACGTTTTTTGTTGTTGTTGTTGTTGTTTAATACGGCAACAAAAGGGTTGTCTGGGAGGGAGAGGCGGGGGAGTGGGGGGGGTGCGTGTGTGACATGCACAGTATTTTCTACAAATGCTATGGACGATGTAAATCTGCTGATGAATTCACGCCACTGTCTCATACACAGTTATCTGCTCAATCATCATTTTGATGTGGATACTTATATAGCGCCTATCCTCGGTCAGAGACCAAGCTCTAAACGCTTTACAAACACGGGGTCATTTGCACCACAAGCTGACTACCTAGGTAGAGCCGACTGACGGCTGCCACTGGGCGCTCATCATTCGTTTCCTGTGTCATTCAATCAGATTTCAAGCACGCACGCACACACACACACACACACACACACACACACACACACACACACACACACACACACACACACACACACACACACACACACACACACATGTAACATTTTACGTGTATGACCGTTTTTATTTATTTACCCCGCCATGTAGACAGCCATACTCCGTTTTCGGGGGTGTGCATGCTAGGTATATTCTTGTTTCCATAACTCACTGGAGCTGGTTAGTGGCATGACCCACACTGTTGGCGCCTAGTCCACGATACACGGCCACACCCACACCCTCACCCCACCCCACCCCACACCCACCTACCCACGTTGCGCAGTCGCAGTGAGCTCATCACGTCAGGCCACCAGTTCAGTCTTACAACGCTACTTTGCCAAATCTGATGATTACGTTCACGGTTTCCAAAGTAGCGTATCGCTCATGGATGTCTTGCGAACGGAAGTGGAAGGGAGATCAGCAACACCTCCTAACTGCAGGCGTGTCCACATCGGAACAAGTGGCAAGGGTCTGTGGTCCAGCAATAATGTATTACGGACTGTAAACACGCATTCGACACTTATCAATATGAAAGGTTAGATAGTGGAGTGATGGCCAAAGAGGTAACGCGTCCGCCTAGGAAGCGAAAGAATCTGAGCGCGCTGGTTCGAATCACGGCTCAGCCGTCGATATTTTCTCCCCCTCCACTGGACCTTGAGTGGTGGTCTGGACGCTAGTCATTCGGATGAGACGATAAACCGAGGTCCTGTGTGCAGCATGCACTTAGCGCACGTAAAAGAACCCACGGCAACAAAAGGGTTGTTCCTGGCA
>NC_134891.1:2304167-2329167 GCF_041734735.1 Babylonia areolata | reverse complement strand
CAAACTGATGGCTAAGCCAAGCATATTACATGTGGATGGGGCTGATGACTAGATCTTCAGGTAGACGGTTGTTGATTGCACAATTCTATTTATCATACTGGATTCGTTCGAGAGACAGGGCATTGACTGCTTTTGGGGAAAAGCTATCCCTAAGTCCCTACAAACTGATAGCTAGGCCAAGCAGGAATGTACTTTTCTCTTATAGAGAGTGACAGTATTTAATATAAATCAATTGTTTTATAATATTGCCTGTTATCAATGCACAGGGAAGATAATGTTACTGTTCCGAGCACTCATTGTTCCTTCCATTCGCTGTTCTGTTCTCAGGTGGTGTGGAAAACGGATGAAGAGGCGGGCAACACGACCTACCCGAAATGGCAGTACACGGACCTCACCGACACCTACAGCTACAAGATCGGCTACTACTGGTTCTTCGTCACAGTCTTCACGTTCCTCCCGCTCCTGCTCCTGTGTGTCTTCAACGGCATCCTCATCCGGTCCCTCTTCAGGGCAGCCCAGCTGAGAACCCTCATGACGTTCTCCTCTGCCTCCACCTCCTCCTCCTCCACCCACTCCACGCCCAACTGGGTGGGTGACAGGTATTCCCGGGAGCAGCACTGGATCACCAAGATGTTGGTCACCGTCGTTCTTGTGTTCATCCTCTGCCAGATGCCGGGCGCCATTCTCGTTCTGATTGTGGCTAACTATGACCTGACCAGTGTGGAACTCACCGCCTATGACTGGAACCAGCTTCGAATCGCTGGGAATATCACCAACTTGCTGATCCAGATCAACGCGTCCATCAACTTCATCCTGTACTCCATGACCAGTACCAAGTTCCGACGTGTGTTCTGCCAGACGCTGTGTCTGAAGGAGAAAATGGCCTTGGGCTTTAGCCGCACTTCCACCTTCAGAAATGATGTTCCCCTCACTTCGTTTGTCTCCGGCTCTGTTCGGAGAAACACGAACGCGAGCACGAGCTCACGAACAGCACGTCCCGACAGACACCCTCAGCTCCGCTTGTTGATCAACAGCTCCCAGGCTAAAGGTCAGAACGGAAATCTATCATCTACACATGCGTGGAATGATCAGTCAGACGATGGGCGGTTGTCTCCCACTACGGAAGTTTGTTTCACAGACAGCGAAAGAGAGCTGTGAACTTGTGTCATTGTCTCCCTTGTAAACCACACACACACACACACACACACACACACACACACACACACACACACACACACACACACACACACACACACACACACACAAAAGCTTGATCCCATGTATGTGAGATAAATATTTTGAAATACGCTGCTTACACTGTGAAAAAAAAAAATATATATATGAAAAAAAATATATATATATAATACTGTTATGTGTTTTTGTCTCTGTGGAAACTTGTACCACACGACAGTGAAATGTAGGTTCGATCTAATAATAATAATAATAATTCATATCGTGCTGAATCTTGTGCAGAATGAAAGCGCATACACACTAGTCATTCACAGCCATGTATAACTCTTATTCACAGAGATTAATAACTGAACTTTTTAAAAACATAATTATTATAAATGGAAAGCTAGAGAAACAAACTGTCGACCAGGGCAGGGAGGGGGGGGGGAGGGAAGGGAGAGGAACACTGTTCTGGGGTGAGATGTACCTAGGTTTTAACTCACTCAGTACGGCCAGTCCTCTCTTCTCCTCTACACAGACCCCTCGGATGTCCTGTGGGTGTCTGAATGACCCAACCTTTAGCTTCCGTCGTCAGAACTGTGGTATTCTTTGTCAACATTCACCTCTTCAGTATAAGAGCGTTCCGCTTGCAATATTTTGATGATGGTAATCGGGATGAAACGCTGTTAACGTCGTCTGTTTCGCCTGTTCGTATGGAGAGAGTTAAGGTCAGACTTGACGAAGCAAAAGAGGGAGTTCGTTCCAAGTGCAAGGTTCAGAGAAACAGCGGCGGCTGACAGAGGAGTGTTTGACTGGCAACATGGAAGCGGGGTGGGTCAGAAGCTGATCGTGGATAGCAAGACGGGGTGGTGGTGGTGGTGGTGTGTCCACCGAGATCGATGATGACCATCGTTGTCATCCAGCTGGGGGATGGGGGGAGGGTGGTGGTGGGGTGGGGGGGAGGATGCTCATGAATCTATCTGTGAATGCGCAGATGGCTGAATAGTCCAATCTGCGCACGAAATGTTCGCTGACAGTTGGGGCAGACAAAGACAGGCATATCATTGTCAGGGAGTTTGTTTGCCCGTGACTTTCTGGCCTGCCTCTTCTGAACAGCTGCAGCAGTCCTGTTGGCCTCGCACACCTAGTATCTCTGAAGCGCTTCTTCTGACCTCCGTGTGATCTCTTCCCTTGTTGCAGCTCGCCATAGAAGAGCCTTTTGGGCAGCCGATGGTCTGGCATGCACAGAAGTGAAGACAGCTACAGAGACAGGAAGGGGTGGATTCGTTTACACATCTATCACATAAAGTGCTGATCTGTACTTTCATTCTATGTGAGACAGGGAGCCAGTAGAGGTGTTGCAAGAGAGGAACGATGTGCCCAGGACCTTTCTTTCTGGGGACATGTCGGGCGGAAGAGTTTTGAATGTGCTGAAGGGAGTGAATATATGAAGCAGGCCAACCAGACAAGAGAGAATAGCAGTTGTCGATGCGTTAGAGAATGAGAGAAACAACGAGAAGATGTGTCAGTGGACGGTATTTCTGAACTAATACGCCTTCATTGACAATAGAATTGACAGGATTGATATCTTTGCATGGGCATGAGTTGTCAAGGACAACACCGAGGTTTCTGGCTGAGCTGAAAAGAGGGATGAATGTACCGCCAAGTTTTACTGAGTCAGTCATATGTAAGTCGCAATGGCAGTCAAGAAAGGCTGCTGTGGATTATTGTATAGTGATGAGAAACTTCAGGGAGAGCTGGACAATACAGGGTCTTCAGAGAAGAAGGCCCCCTCAGTCAAGTGTTTCAGCCCTTAACTCCTTACACTCTAAGGGGGCCGGGCCGCACCCAGGTCATGACTCCTGGATGCCCTTGTATTGCCGCCTTTTTTCCCAACCTGTTCCTCAGCAGGCTCGAATCCGCGCCTCGAGGGTGGTCGCCACTTCAGTACTGAGTCACTTTTCTGGCAGACGTTTTAACCACCTAGCCATTGTACGCCAAGTTTGAACAGGGAAATTTAATCCTTAGGAAGTTTAACAAATAGCAATAGACGGCAACTCTCCATTCACAAGGTACACAACTTCAAGCCAATGCTTCTTACGCTACCGATTCAGCTAGGACACAGGTAAATAAAAGGTACATTGGAACAAACCAAGACACTTCCTCAAAAAAGGAACCGCCGGGCCTGTCCTTATACCGATCATTTGACATGTCACACTTGGTTGTGCCTCCATGTGTACCGTCCTTGGCTTAACGCCACATTGTATGAGCTTAGGGCATGTTCCACTGTTTGTTTGCCATGGCAGAGTGGGCACGCAGGGTCATCTGCTTTCCCCCATTTCACCAAGTTTGTATTTGAGGGTAGGTGGTCGTACACAGATGATCTTAGGATGAAGCGGATCCTCAGAGGGGCCATATCCCACCTGTTGCTCCAGCTGAGGCTCCTTTGGAGTGCATTTTCCCCATGTTGTCCACTGCCCATACTGGCCTTGCTGGACCGCCTTTTATCATCCTCTTTCTTCTTTATCTCCTGTATGATCATGTCTCTTTTTGTTTCCCCCCTTGCCTTGGACCACCATTCCATCTTTGTCGATCCCAGGCCTTGTCTGTTGGTTTGGGTGTGTCCTATTATTTCTTTCGTCTCAAGACTTTCTTTCGCTGCACTGACCGCCTCCCTGACTTTCCATTTTCTGCCAGTTTTCAGCTTGGGTTGGTTGGATCTCACAATACTGTCATCTGAGTCTTTGAGCGTGCTGAGAAGTCTTGCCTTCCCTACCTTGTATTCTTCGACAAGGGACTTCAGAGGTAGCCTCAGCTTTGCTTGGCGACAGTAGAGTGTCACGTCAGTGAGACCAGGTGGGACACCAAGCCATTTGTGTGTGTACTTGTTGATCTTTGCCTCAGTCGACTCGACTGTGCTACAGCTGATATCATATATCAGGAGAGGCCACTGGAGATTTTGTTATCAGCATCGCCTGTAGGAACCACACTTTGTATTTGCCAGGAAGGCCACACTGGTCTATGATATACAGGCCTTCTTCTGCTGTCTGCTTGGTTTCCTTTCTTCTTTTGTGTCTTTCAGGGACTCATCATACCCTCTTCCAAGGCTCTTGACTGGTTCATCTGACACCGTTGGAATGGCTTGGTTGGCTACAGTGAATGTGACCGTTTCAGCTACCTTTCCTTTACGCAGTGAGAGGCTCCATGATTTCTTTGGTTTGAAGTCCGTCTAAGGCAACTAGCACATCCAACCACTTTCATATTTCACGGGTGTCATCCTGTTTTGTTTCATTCAGGGAAGCTTTCAAAGGAGGTATCTGGTATCCGTTGCCGAGGTCGGCTCGATCCTTGCCCTTCATTCAGGCTTTCAACTTCCATTGTCAGCACGAACATGATTGGAGAAATTGCATTTGCCATACCCAACCACGTTTAGGTCCTTTTTCTCTGCTTTGGCTCTTTGGATCACATCCCAAATGATCGTGGCATGCTCTACACAACCAGTGACTCCTAGGATGCCGCCTTTATGGACTGACACATCCAGGTACTCATTTTTTGTGAGGTATGTTGTCAGTCTTGCAGTGACGACAGAGAAGAAGATTTTTCCTACGAAATTCGGGAGTGATATTGGTCTGAACTGGCTGATGGTACTTGAATTCTGCTCTTTCGGGATGTACACGCCATCAGCTATCATCCACTGGTCACTGATTTTCAGGTTCCTCCATGCTGATCTTATCACTCTGTGGAGCCACTCAAGGACTTTGGGACATTTCTTGAACAGTAGGTACGGTACTTTGTTTGACCCTGGTGATGATTTGGCCCTGGCTTTCTTGACCACTTTCTGTACCTCCTCAAGGGTTGGTGGTTTATCGCTGAACTTATCTGGTTTCCTGGGATGAACGAAACCCTTGAGATCTAGTGGTTTCTTGCTTTGCGGATCGGAATACGTTTTCCTGAGGTGCTGTTCAAGTGTTTCTTTGTCCACTGTGAGTGTCCCTGATTTGGGCTGCTCGAACAGTTTCCTGGCGACCTGAAAGGGGTCTGTGAAGAAGCAGCCTTGTGTCTTCTTCTTTTTGCTCCTTTTCCTCCTTGTTGATTCTGCTTTACGGAGGGCACTTGCTTTGCTTTCAGGTCTTTCCAAAGTTTCTGTAGACCCTGCTTCTCAAATTCCGAAGCAGTCTTCATCAATTTTTTTTAGCTTTCTTTTTGCATTTCGGATGTTGTCCATTTCTCGTTGTTGCTTGCATTTTTGAGGAGGTGTTCTTGTCTTTGGTTCTTTCACTCCATAGGTTTCCCGACAGGTTGCGTGCACGGTATCTCCGTAGGTGGCTAACTTGTGTTCCAAGGTGCTCTTTCCTATCAGCGCATCAAGTTTTCGAACTTTTTTCTGGTTTAACTCTTCCAATTCCGTTTTTGCACTTGCAGGTGGCAAGTTTAGTTTCTGGCGTTTGGCTTCAAGATCCTGCACAGATGGTTCGTCTGAATTATCATCGTGGATGTCCTTGACACGGTGGTTTAAATCCTGGCCTGGGTTCTCCGACGTCTTATCTGCTGGTGCAGTGCGCTGCTGAGCATTCGTCAGATTCTTCGTACAACCCTTTTTGGTCCTGTGGATGTTCATGCCACGCTCAGTGGAGAATTTCCGCCCACAGACACAAGGGAATTCCATCGGTTCCTGTATACAGGAATAGAAATGGGTAATTATTTGTTATTTCTCTTCATGGAAAATAGCGACACAATAAGACGGTGAAACAGACATGCATATTATTGTATGCTTTAAATGTATTGTTCTCCACAAATATCAGCTGTGGGTTATGTACAAAGACATAGAAAGGTGTGATCCCCTGTGTGCTATTTTTTTGCTATATGTAATTTTCACACAACTAGTAAAATGGAAGCGGGTTCTATGCACAAAAATGTAACACAAAAAATTAATGTGAAAATTATGCATTTTCACAATACGTATTGGTGTGGGGTGTAATTTTTCGTACAGTACAATATACGCCATTTTATCTAATGTATGCCTTTATCGCTTCACTGACACTTGTTCATAACAATGAAACAGAACATTTTGTGTAGATAATGCACCTCTTTGAAAGTTTACATGGGCATGAAAGAGAAGTGTGACATCTTTGACGTTTTCTCCGTGTATGTTTGTGGACATTCTCCTCTCCATAGACCTTCTCCTGAGTGTGACATCTTTGACGTTTTCTCCATGTATGTTTGTGGACATTCTCCTCTCCATGTACCCTCTTCTCCTGCTTCCTTTCTCGCTGAACAAAAATGAATGTCACAGAAAGTGGATCGTCATTTCTATACCTCCTCAAAACTTTATCTACGCTTGGTTGGGAATCTATCAGAAAGACGGTGAAAATAAGGATTTGTTCGTACTTCTGCGAAAAATCGTATTGCGCAGATAATTTTTTAACGTTTGTGTGGTGTGTGTACCCGGCATGTGTGGAAGACATCCAGCTGTGGAGATGCTTCACAGGCAGTGGAAAAGAAATGTCTGATCTCGATCAAGTTTTTTTTTCTCCATAGAAAGTTGTTACACAAACAAAGATTTTATGATTTCTTATAAGTTGTTCTTTTCTTCTACAGAATGTGTTTGGTTGTGAGATTTAGGGTTTACTCCGTCTAGAAAGTTGGTGAATGACCACCCCACCATCCTTTATTCAGAAATGTGTCTGTCAGACATTCAAACAGGAGTGTGGTGCTGTGTAGGCTATCTCCTGCACAGAAACGTTTGTGTTCTCCCCCATTGAAAATTTGCGACACAAACAGTGAAACAGAAGGGTGTGGAGGATCTGTGAGGAAATCTGTGCTGTACAGTGAATTCTAACTATAATCTTATGTATCATCTCTCCCAACCGAAGCTCCAGAGTTTTTAGATGCATTGAGCTGTCACGTTCAACTGCACAGGCAATGAAAAAGACAGGTGTGATCTGGCTTATATCAGCCGTATATTTCTGCAGATATTTGTGACACGGCGAAATTATTTTGAGAACTGCTCGGATCTTTCAGAAATCTTGCTGCACAGACGAAACAGAGATGCGTGTGTTTAAATGGACTGTTTCCATGCAAGAAAGGAAGGTGGTGTATACCTGATCTTACCTGTAGTCTCCTTCAGTGGATAGTTCCTCCACCGAAAATTGAGCAGCGTTGTCTTTCGAGGCTTTACGGACATACGTACCACAAATTTGAGATATAAGGGTCTTCGTTATGTGAGATGTGTTTTCTACAACAACAAAAAATGTGTCGTCTGGACACCAAAGTGAATGCTTGCACAGGTAACTCCCTTTTGAGCTGTTTGGCAGACAGAAGTAAAACTCCAAAAACAAAGAAATAAGCACCAAATTTTTCGAGGTGAATTTGTTGTTCCACAGCCGGTGGAATTGGTACAGGCATGAATTGGTACAGGTGGGTGATCTATGTCTGCAGATTACTAGAAAATTACTCCCCCTGTTATGAAAATATATTAGTGAAGAAAGAGTCTGAGCGTATGTACGTGCTCATGTACACGCACGCATGCACGCACACACACACACACACACACACACACACACACACACACACACACACACACATTCATGGCAATTTGTTACATGATGAAAGTGAAATATACCCACACCCCGGCGGGGTTATCTTCCACATCGTCAAGTTGAATCTTCTTTCCTGTTGCTGAAGTCACGCAGTTTTTGTGACAGTGTAATGGTTATGGTTACGCCTCTGACAGCAGTGTCACAGTGTAATGTGTAGGGTTATACCTCTGACAGCAGTGTCACAGTGTAATGTGTAGGGTTATACCTCTGACAGCAGTGTCACAGTGTAATGGTTATACCTCTGACAGCTGTGTCACAGTGTAATGTGTAGAGTTATACCTCTGACAGCAGTGTCACAGTGTAATGTGCATGGTTATACCTCTGACAGCTGTGTCTCAGTGTAATGTGCATGGTTATATCTCTGACAAGTGTCACAGTGTAATGTGTACGGTTATACCTCTGACAGGAGTGTCACAGTGTAATGGTTATGGTTATACCTCTGACAGCAGTGTCACAGTGTAATGTGTAGGGTTATACCTCTGACAGCAGTGTCACAGTGTAATGTGTAGGGTTATACCTCTGACAGCAGTGTCACAGTGTAATGTGTAGGGTTATACCTCTGACAGCAGTGTCACAGTGTAATGTCCATGGTTATACCTCTGACAGCCGTGTCACAGTGTAATGTCCATGGTTATACCTCTGACAGCAGTGTCACAGTGTAATGTGCATGGTTATACCTCTGACAGGAGTGTCACAGTGTAATGGTTATGGTTATACCTCTGACAGCTGTGTCACAGTGTAATGTGTAGGGTTATACCTCTGACAGCAGTGTCACAGTGTAATGTGTAGGGTTATACCTCTGACAGCAGTGTCACAGTGTAATGTGTAGGGTTATACCTCTGACAGCAGTGTCACAGTGTAATGTGTAGGGTTATACCTCTGACAGCAGTGTCACAGTGTAATGTTTATGGTTATACCTCTGACAGCAGTGTCACAGTGTAATGTGTAGGGTTATACCTCTGACAGCAGTGTCACAGTGTAATGTGCAGGGTTACACCCCTGATACTAAAGTGCATGGCAGGCACTTAAAAACGTAGCCATACAGGTCAGGCAGGCAGTGGGTGCCTTTTGATCATTTACTCTTTTCGTTTGGCACCTCTCTCTCTCTCTCTCTCTCTCTCTGTCACACTGCTGTCAGAGGTTTTACCATGCACATTACACTGTGACTCTCTCTCTCTCTCTCTCTCTCTCTCTCTCTCTCTCTGTCCGTCACACTGCTGTCAGAGGTTTTAACATGTACATTACACTGTGACACACACACACTCTCTCTCTCTCTCTCTCTCTGTCACACTGCTGTCAGAGGTTTCACCATGCACATTACACTGTGACTGTCTCTCTCTCTCTCTCTCTCTCTCTCTGTCCGTCACACTGCTATCAGAGGTTTTACCATACACATTACACTGTGACACACTCTCTGTCTCTCTCTCTCTCCGTCACACTGCTGTCAGAGGTTTTACCATGCACATTACACTGTGACACACTCTCTCTCTCTCTCTCTCTCTGTGTTCCTTGTGTATTTGTCTCAGGATCCAATGGACATCGTGTAATTGTATACGGTCAAGTCTCTATGGATTGAAGATTTCATAATCTGAGTCTTAGAATATAGAGGAAGTTTTTTTGGGGGGAATGTGCAGACTTAGTTGCACTGTTGTTGTTTTTTTGTGTGTTGTTGTTGTTTTGTTGCTGTTGCTGGTTTTTGTTTTGTTCTTGTTTTTTTGTGTTGTTGGTGGTGGTGGTGTTTTTTGTTGTTGTTTTTTTGTTGTTGTTCTTTTTGTTTTTGTTTTTTTTTTTTTTTTTTGTTTTTTTGTTTTTTTGTTGTTGTTGTTGTTTGTTTGTTTGTTTCTTGTTGTTGTTTGGTGGGGGTGAGGGGCTGGGGTTTTTTGTTTTGTTTTTTTCGTTTTTTGTTTGCATTTTTATCATTCTTTGTGTTAACACAATCAATGATTTCCTTTTAATTCAAACTATAGCACGCTTGACTAGGACGTAAAGAGACATGCTAACAATGACTATGCTATTGAACAGTTTTTGATGCTAATCAGTAGTTTTAGTGACTCTTTAATTCATAATGACATGCATTGGTAAGCAACAGTATGTACATCTCATGATACATTGAAAATGAAACATATTCGGAGGACTAAGTAGCTTCAAGTGCCTAAATCATTGGGTCAACCAGCCAAAAACGCGCTTTTTTTTTTCCTTTTCTTTTTTTTAAAATGTGTCTTCGGGTTTCGACATGATTTTTTGTTCTTATTAGTTCAGTTATGAACTTAAACTGGATTGAAGAGCATCCTATATTTGAAATGCTGTGAATATATTTGTTATATGATGTTATTAAATCGAAAGAAGAATTCATATATTTGATTATTTTTAGATAATCTGTATATTGCTTTGTAAACACGGCTACAGTTCTGATTCTGGGATAACTGCGAACTTGAGATTCATCACGTTCCTGGGGAGAATAATAAAAATTGTATGTTTATCCGTTTCTGTATCTACCTTTTGGACCACCACCCTCCCCCCCCCCCCCTCTCTCTCTCTCTCTCTCTCTACCTCTCTACCTACCTACCTACGTACATAGAAAAGTGTGTAGATATTGAGAGAGAGAGAGAGAGAGAGAGAGAGAGAGAGAGAGAGAGAGAATGTATATTGATCTATCGATCTGTATTACAATTATGTCTGTCTGCCTCACACACACACACACACACACACACACACACACACACACACACACACACAGCCCTCACTGAACAGTACAGATATCGTCAGAGTCTGACGGTTCAGGTCATCAAAACATCTAACTTCTCTTGTTCCGTCCGTTCTCTATTGGCGTGCCTGGTCACCTCCTTCAAAAACTCCAGAAGAATCACATCTGTGATGCAAGGCTAATATTTCGAACATCCAGACAAACCGATGTGATACCTATTTTGGGGAAACTGTTCTGGCTGCCCATCTCTTACAGGACAGATTACAAACTGCTCTGGCTGTCCATCTCTTACAGGACAGATTACAAACTGTTCTGGCTGCCCATCTCTTACAGGATAGATTACAAACTGCTCTGGCTACCCATCTCTTACAGGATAGATTACAAACTGCTCTGGCTGTCCATCTCTTACAGGATAGATTACAAACTGCTCTGGCTGCCCATCTCTTACAGGACAGATTACAAACTGTTCTGGCTGCCCATCTCTTACAGGATAGATTACAAACTGCTCTGGCTGTCCATCTCTTACAGGATAGATTACAAACTGCTCTGGCTGTCCATCTCTTACAGGATAGATTACAAACTGCTCTGGCTGTCCATCTCTTACAGGATAGATTACAAACTGTTCTGGCAGCCCATCTCTTACAGGATAGATTACAAACTGCTCTGGCTGTCCATAGATTGCAAACTGCTCTGGCTGTCCATCTCTTACAGGATAGATTACAAACTGTTCTGGCTGTCCATAGATTACAAACTGTTCTGGCTGTCCATAGATTACAAACTGCTATGGCTGCCCATCTCTTACAGGACAGATTACAAACTGCTCTGGCTGTCCATCTCTTACAGGATAGATTACAAACTGCTCTGGCTGTCCATCTCTTACAGGATAGATTACAAACTGCTCTGGCTGTCCATCTCTTACAGGATAGATTACAAACTGTTCTGGCTGTCCATCTCTTACAGGATAGATTACAAACTGCTCTGGCTGTCCATCTCATACAGGATAGATTACAAACTGCTCTGGCTCTCCGTCTCTTACAGGACAGATTACAAACTGCTCTGGCAGCCCATCTCTTACAGGACAGATTACAAACTGTTCTGGCTCTCCGTCTCTTACAGGACAGATTACAAACTGTTCTGGCTGTCCATCTCTTACAGGATAGATTACAAACTGTTCTGGCTCTCCATCTCTTACAGGATAGATTACAAACTGTTCTGGTTGTCCATCTCTTACAGGACAGATTACAAACTGTTCTGGCTGTCCATCTCTTACAGGATAGATTACAAACTGCTCTGGCTGTCCATCTCTTACAGGACAGATTACAAACTGTTCTGGCTGTCCATCTCTTACAGGATAGATTACAAACTGCTATGGCTGCCCATCTCTTACAGGACAGACTACAAACTGCTCTGGCTCTCCATCTCTTACAGGATAGATTACAAACTGTTCTGGCTGTCCATAGATTACAAACTGCTCTGGCTGCCCATCTCTTACAGGATAGATTACAAACTGTTCTGGCTGTCCATAGATTACAAACTGCTCTGGCTGTCCATCTCTTACAAGATAGATTACAAACTTTTCTGGCTGTCCATCTCTTACAGGGTAGATTACAAACTGCTCTGGTTGTCCATCTCTTACAGGATAGATTACAAACTGTTCTGGCTGCCCATCTCTTACAGGGTAGATTACAAACTGCTCTGGTTGTCCATCTCTTACAGGATAGATTACAAACTGTTCTGGCTGTCCATCTCTTACAGGATAGATTACAAACTGTTCTGGCTGTCCATCTCTTACAGGATAGATTACAAACTGTTCTGGCTGTCCATAGATTACAAACTGTTCTGGCTGCCCATCTCTTACAGGATAGATTACAAACTGCTCTGGCTGTCCATCTCTTACAGGACAGATTACAAACTGTTCTGGCTGTCCATCTCTTACAGGATAGATTACAAACTGCTCTGGCTGTCCATCTCTTACAGGATAGATTACAAACTGCTCTGGCTGTCCATCTCTTACAGGATAGATTACAAACTGTTCTGGCTGTCCATCTCTTACAGGATAGATTACAAACTGCTCTGGCTGCCCATCTCTTACAGGACAGACTACAAACTGCTCTGGCTCTCCATCTCTTACAGGATAGATTACAAACTGTTCCGGCTGTCCATCTCTTACAGGATAGATTACAAACTATTCTGGCTGCCCATGGATAGATTACAAACTGCTCTGGCTGTCCATCTCATACAGGATAGATTACAAACTGCTCTGGCTGTCCATCTCTTACAGGATAGATTACAAACTGTTCTGGCTGTCCATCTCTTACAGGATAGATTAAAAACTGTTCTGGCTGCCCATCTCTTACAGGATATATTACAAACTAGCTACCATACTTTTTAATGTCACAAACCACACTGCATCCACATGCCTTTGTGACTTGCTTTCTGTACTCCTCCTAGACCTTCAACCTAGGAATGAGTGTGTGGAGGGGTTTAGGGGGGTGAAGGGCAATTTGGGAGATGGTGTGTGTGTGCGTGCGTGCGTGCGTGTGTGTGTGTGTGTGTGTGTGTGTGTGTGTCGGGGCTCGTGTACGTTTATATGTTTGTGCTTTCTCAGTTATCTGTGAAACTGCATGTTTGTTGCACATGTTATGCATGTGTGTGTATGTGTGAATGTGTGTCTGCATGTTTGACATTTATTTGCTTATTTATCATCACTTATTATTGTCTTATTATTATTATCATCATCATCATCATCATCATCATCTTTCTTTTTTCTTCTTCTTTTTTCTCAAGGCCAGACTAAGCACGTTGGGTTACGCTGCTGGTCAGGCATCTGCTTGGCAGATGTGGTGTAGAGTATATGGATTTGTCCGAACGCAGTTACGCCTCCTTGAGCTACTGGTACTTCTGGCAGATCCGTTTTAACTGGCAGCTGAGCTGACTGCCCTGGTTCTGACTCTGGTTCACGAATCTCGTCAACGTTCTCATCTTCTCTGTTTCTATTCTGCTCTCCAGGCCATCGTTACCGAAACATTAATCAAGCGACCGGTGCTTACCACGAACAATACGAGTCTCTAAAGCACAAAGGTTATATCATCAATCCAGCTTGGGTTCCTGGTGATGTGGGTACTCGAGACAACTTGGTCGTACGTAGATCGACTTGC
Organism: Babylonia areolata; assembly: GCF_041734735.1. Classification (NCBI taxonomy): domain Eukaryota; kingdom Metazoa; phylum Mollusca; class Gastropoda; order Neogastropoda; family Buccinidae; genus Babylonia; species Babylonia areolata. The sequence continues at coordinate 2,315,536 of NC_134891.1, read as the reverse complement.
CAAGAACGCCACACAGGTACAGGTACAGAATTTGGGACTTTTTTTTTTTTTCCTTTTAAGCCTTTTTGGCTTTTCAACGCCCCTTCTTAATATAGAAATAGTTTAGGGTTGCGTACATGCGTATGGAATTTTTTAAAATGTTCATTCATCAAAATCGAATGGTTTTATTAATGATTTAGAGTCATTGTCTAGAAGATTCTTGAACTGGTCAATAGTTTTAGCTGTTTTTGTTGAATTATTCAGTGCATTCCATCCTTTAACTGCTCTAAAGCTAAAAGAAAACTTACGAATATTTGTTCTACAAAATTCTGTGAAAAGGTTAGTATTTGAACTTCTGGTAACATGGAGTTTGTTAGTAGAAAAGACACCTGACCTTTTTCGTACCACAGTAACGAACGCAGACATGAAACCAAAGGTTCAATGGTATGTGAAACACCTTTGGTAAGAATAATGAAACTCTCAAACTGACATCATATCATTTCAAACTCCGTCTTGACCTCAAACACCCCAATCCTTCCTCCAGTTTCAGGAAACAGTAGAAGGGAGACTATCCTCAGCAGGCTGCATTCAGATCATTCCCCTTTCTCTGCCACACTCTTATCTCCTGAAAGATGAAGAAGCTCCATGTCGTGTGCCGTGTCGACAGCCTGTCAGTATAAAACACCTGATGACCGACTTCTGGAGTCTGCATGATATCAGGAACAAATCACAGACTAACACTAATACTGTGTGGGGTTTCTTGGTGGCAGCAAGACTGGCAATACAAACACTTTTTTTTTTCTTTTTTTTTTATGCTGACAATCATACACGTCCAATGATCACAGTCTCACAGTCATTCAGTACCAACATCAATACATTAAGACATAAAATGCTTCACTGCTAAGTTAATGTAAGCAACACACACAATGATCACAATCATAAACATCCAATGATCACAGTCTCACAGTCATTCAGTACCAACATCAATACATTAAAGACATAATGCTTCACTGCTAAATTAATGTAAACATCACACACAATGATCACAATCATAAACATCCAATGATCACAGTCTCACAGTCATTCAGCACCAACATCAATGCATTAAGGCATAAAATGCTTCACTGCTAAGTTAATGTAAGCATCACACACAATGATCACAATCATACACATCCAATGATCACAGTCTCACGGTCATCCAGTACCAACATCAATACATTAAGACATAAAATGCTTCACTGCTAAGTTAATGTAAACATCACACACAATGATCACAATCATACACATCCAATGATCACAGTCTCACAGTCATTCAGTACCAACATCAATACATTAAAGACATAATGCTTCACTGCTAAATTAATGTAAACATCACACACAATGATCACAATCATACACATCCAATGATCACAGTCTCACGGTCATCCAGTACCAACATCAATACATTAAGACATAAAATGCTTCACTGCTAAGTTAATGTAAACATCACACACAATGATCACAATCATACACATCCAATGATCACAGTCTCACAGTCATTCAGCACCAACATCAATACATTAAGACATAAAATGCTTCACTGCTAAGTTAATGTAAACATCACACACAATGATCACAATCATAAACATCCAATGATCACAGTCTCACAGTCATTCAGCACCAACATCAATACATTAAGACATAAAATGCTTCACTGCTAAGTTAATGTAAACATCACACACAATGATCACAATCATACACGTCCAATGATCACAGTCTCACAGTCATTCAGCACCAACATACATTAAGACATAAATACTTCACTGCTAAGTTAATGTAAGCATCACACACAATGATCACAATCATACACATCCAATGATCACAGTCTCACAGTCATTCAGCACCAACATCAATACATTAAAGACATAATGCTTCACTGCTAAATTAATGTAAACATCACACACAATGATCACAATCATACACATCCAATGATCACAGTCTCACGGTCATCCAGTACCAACATCAATACATTAAGACATAAAATGCTTCACTGCTAAGTTAATGTAAACATCACACACAATGATCACAATCATACACATCCAATGATCACAGTCTCACAGTCATTCAGCACCAACATCAATACATTAAGACATAAAATGCTTCACTGCTAAGTTAATGTAAACATCACACACAATGATCACAATCATACACATCCAATGATCACAGTCTCACAGTCATTCAGCACCAACATCAATACATTAAGACATAAAATGCTTCACTGCTAAGTTAATGTAAACATCACACACAATGATCACAATCACACACGTCCAATGATCACAGTCTCACAGTCATTCAGCACCAACATACATTAAGACATAAATACTTCACTGCTAAGTTAATGTAAGCATCACACACAATGATCACAATCATACACATCCAATGATCACAGTCTCACAGTCATTCAGCACCAACATACATTAAGACATAAAATACTTCACTGCTAAGTTAATGTAAGCATCACACACAACAATCACAATCATACACATGCAATAAGCACAGTGTGACAACACACATCAATCAATATCATTACATAACTAAAACATAGACATACAATCATGATTAGAACCAGATCACATTTTTGAAAACAGTTTAATGGACACAGGAAGACAGGCTACACATTCTCAGCAAGACAGGAACAATATTTTCACATAAATACTTTCAACACAGAAGACCATGGGGGCGGGGGGGGGAAAAAAGAAAACAGAGGACAAACTCATAATTCATCATCTATCATCAGTATCGGTATCAGTAGCTCAAGGAGGCGTCACAGCGTTCGGACAAATCCATATACGCTACACCATCATCGTACATGTTTATCAAGCTACCCTCCTCATTGAGCACAAGAGATGGCTGAACTCAGCGTGTCAAACCTCAACATCACTTTTTTTAAGTATATCAAATCATGTTTTCTACACAGACAAAAATCCTGTTCATCACTTAATCCTTTTTTTCCCATAAGGCACATAGAAACCTTAAAGTAACTTGATATACAACAAACATTATATATTAGGGCTCGTACAACAACAACAACAATAATAATAATAATAATAATAATAATAATAATAATGTACATTTACATAGCACGTTTCTCCAGAAACACTGCTCAAAGCGCTTTACACTAATAATAATAATAATTATAATGTACATTTACATAGTGCGTTTCTCCAGAAACGTTGCTCAAGGCACTTTACACTAATAATAATAATTATTATAATAATAATGTACATTTACACAGCGCATTTCTCCAGAAACACTGCTCAAAGCGCTTTACACTAAGAATAATAATAATAATAATTATAATAATAATGTACATTTACATAGCGAGTTTCTCCAGAAACACTGCTCAAAGCGCTTTACACTAATAATAATAATAATAATAATAATTATAATGTACATTTACATAGTGCGTTTCTCCAGAAACACTGCTCAAAGCGCTTTACACTAATAATAATAATAATTATTATTATAATGTACATTTACACAGCGCGTTTCTCCAAAAACACTGCTCAAAGCACTTTGCACTAATAATAATAATAATTATAATGTACATTTACATAGCGCATTTCTCCAGAAACACTGCTCAAAGCGCTTTACACTAACAATAATAATAATAATAATAATATACATTTACATAGCGCGTTTCTCCAGAAACACTGTACAATAATAATAGATAATAATAATAATGTACATTTAAATATGTCGGCGTTTTCTCCAGAAACACTGCTCAAAGCGCTTTACCACGTTAATAATAAATAATTATTATATAATGTACATTTACATAGCGCTTTCTTCCATAAACACTGTGCTCAAAGGCGCTGTTACACTAATAATAATAATAATATTATAATTACATTTACAGAGTCGCGTTTCTCCAGAAACACTGCTCAAAGCGCTTAGCACTAATAATAATAAGAATGTTACATTTACATAGCGCGTTTCTCCAGAAACACTGCTCAAAAGCGCTTTGCAAATAATAATAATAATTAATTATTAATATTATATGATATGGTACATTTACATAGTCGCAGTTTCTCCAGAAACACTGCTCAAAGCGCTTTGCACTAATAATAATAATAATAATCATAATAATAATGTACATTTACATAGCACGTTTCTCCAGAAACACTGCTCAAAGCGCTTTACACTAATAATAATAATTATTATTATTATAATGTACATTCACATAGTGCGTTTCTCCAGAAACACTGCTCAAAGCACTTTACATTTCGTTCCTCACTCCCCGCCTCCCCATCAATACTACTCTCCACCCGCACCTCCCCCCCCCCACCCACCCACCCCACACACGGAAGCACGTGCCAGAAAACACTCACACAACTCAACACTGGAAACCACCCACCCACCCATCATGAGACGCCCTCCAGAAAACACATCCACAGGCACGGACGCTCACCAGCACCCCGCCACACACACACGGCAAACAGCCACTCCACAAGAAAACATGCACCCAAAACCAGATCATACCAAGATCAGGAAAAACAACAATAACAACAACAACAAAAAAAAAACCTGCTGTTACTGTTGTTGGAAAAGATGTATTTTCAAAGCAGACTTAAAAGATTTCAGCGAGACAGAATGACGCAAATTTTCTGGTAGTTTGTTCCACAATGACGGAGCCTGGAAAGAAAAAGATCTCTGACCCTGCTGCTTCTTCTTTACAATACGGGGTTTTAAAAGCCTAGTATTCCACACCGGGGCACCACATCATGTAATCGTCTGGTTGAAATCCTATTTGTATATCAGTTATAGGAATGTTAACCCTGCCTAACACATGACAACACCAAACCCTTCTTCTTTCCTTCAAAGAACACAAAGTCTGTTCCTAGTGCATCGCGTGTACACAAACACAATCCTCTGACCACATGCCCTTCAAGGCAACCTTGTATTGTAAAGAACACAAAGTCTGTTCCTACTGCATCGCGTGTACACAAACACAATCCTCTGACCACATGCCCTTCAAGGCAACCTTGTATTGTAAAGAACACAAAGTCTGTTCCCAGTGCATCGCGTGTACACAAACACAATCCTCTGACCACATGCCCTTCAAGGCAACCTTGTATTGTAAAGAACACAAAGTCTGTTCCTACTGCATCGCGTGTACACAAACACAATCCTCTGATGACATGCCCTTCAAGGCAACCTTGTATTGTAAAGAACACAAAGTCTGTTCCTACTGCATCGCGTGTACACAAACACAATCCTCTGATGACATGCCCTTCAAGGCAACCTTGTATTGTAAAGAACACAAAGTCTGTTCCTACTGCATCGCGTGTACACAAACACAATCCTCTGACCACATGCCCTTCTTTCTTCTTCTTCTTCTGCGTTTGTGGGCTGCAACTCCCACGTTCACTCGTATGCACACGTGTATGACCGTTTTTACCCCGCCATGTAGGCAGCCATACTCCGTTTTCGGGGGTGTGCATGCTGGGTATGTTCTTGTTTCCATAACCCACCGAACGCTGACATGGATTACGGGATCCTTAACGTGCGTATTTGATCTTCTGCTTGCATATACACACGAAGGGGGTTCAGGCACTGGCAGGTCTGCACATATGTTGACCTGGGAGATCGTAAAAATCTCCACCCTTCACCCACCAGGCGCCGTCACCGTGATTCGAACCCGGGACCCTCAGATAGACAGTCCAACCACTTGGCTATTGCGCCCGTCACATGCCCTTCAAGGCAACCCTGTATTGTAATTCTAAGGAAAATCAAAACATTCAAAGGTTTTAATCCAGCTGCATCCCCAATCTTAACCACAGAAACACACAGCAAGTACACCATAATCAGAATAATCAACAATGCTAATACCACTTGCAGAACATCAATGGAATCATCAGCACAACACCCTAACACCTGTACATGGAATGTCTGTAACATTTTTAACTTTGCATTGGAATACATTCAAGGTACAACCAGTTACGGATAATCTTCCAAAAAATTGTCTGCAAACGCTTGTCCCAGGCATTTGACTTCCCCCAGTATGTGCAGTTTATTACCGTTTGAGTCGAAATGTGGAGTGATGGCCTAGAGGTAACATGTCCGCCTTGGAAGCGAGAGAATCTGAGCGCGCTGGTTCGAATCACAGCTCAGCCGCCGATATTTTCTCCCCCTCGACTTGACCTTGAGTTGTGGTCTGGACGCCAATCATTTGGATGAGATGATAAACCGAGGTCCCGTGTGCAACATGCACTTAGCGCACGAAACAGAACCCACGGCAACAAAAGGGTTGTCCCTGGCAAAATTCTGTACAAAAAATCCACTTCGATAGGAAAAACAAATAAAACTGCAAGCAGGAAAAAATAAAAATAAATGGGTGGCGCTGTAGTGTAGCGACACGCTTTCCCTGGGGAGAGCAGCCCGAATTTCACACAGAGAAATTTGTTGGGATAAAAAGAAATACAAATACAAATGCCACTCAATGGATTTTCTGAAGTCCTAGACCTTTGAGTAATACAGAAGAGGTTGTAACACATGTTCCATGCCTATGATATCCTAGTAACTGTAACACTGAAGTTCCACAAAAACAGCCTGTTCCGAAGTCCGTTGTATTACTTTTCATGTCTAAGAATAAAAATAATGTATAACCATTCCTGATTATAACAACAACAACAACAATAATAATAATAATAAATAAATAATAATAATAATAATAATAATAATAGTGCATGGTATTTTATTCAAACATTCCCTGTTTAAGTAGAATGGCATTGTCATTAAGGCTGGCTTACATCATTAAGTATTTTCCATTTTATCAAACAAATATAGTTTTCATCTGTTTTCTTCAGAGAATAAACGACCCTCACCAGCCCTGTAATGCAGATATCGTTAACTTTTTTTTTTTTAACAGTGGGAAGTTTGTGTCGGTAATTTTATATTAATAACTGTTTAATTCCAAACAGGTGTTGGGTCTTATTTTCAACATGCATAACCTTTTTATGAGAACTCCTTCATGAACCATGGAAGACAAGGATAGTGACAAGAAGTTAAGTCTGGAAGTTTACATTTCACTTGGCTGTTGACTTGGCATACATGTGCCTATGTTCTTGCAGACTGGAAAGTGAACATGATTAGGAAATGGCCTCAACACAAAGGTGGTTAACTCACTCAGTACGGCCAGTCCTCTCTTCTCCTCTACACAGACCCCTGTCCAGTGGGTGTCTGAATGACCCAACCTTTAGCTTCTGTCGTCAGAATTGTGGTTTTCTTTGTCAACATTTACCTCTTCAGTATAAGAGCCTTCCGACTGCAATATTTTGATGATGGTAATTGGGCTGAAATGCTGTTAACGTCGTTTCTTTCGCCGTTCGTATGGAGAGAGTTAATTCTTCCCTATGATTTGTATGCTGAATTTTGCTTAACTACTCACGCAAGCAGCTCTTGTTCTTCACAATAAAATTCATGTATCAATTTCTATTCATAATTCTACAGGGGTATTGAATGGGCCTTGTCAAATGGTAGTAACTCTCTATGTACTGCTGAACATCTCACTTTGCATGGAAGTCACTTGAACAACAACAGAAACTGGAAGCGCTGTAATGCAGGGAGTTTCTGAGGCACTTAAGGTTTCATAAATTATATCTTTTATATCTTTTTACAAAACTGTTTCATTAATGCATCACTTTTTACACACCATGCTGATAGTGGAATGTGAAATGATAAATACTCATAACATTTCACAACGGAATGCAGTCTTTGGTCTCTGCAAAAAAAAAAAAAAAAAAAAAAAAAAAAAGTCATTGTCTTTGGAAAACCATCAAAATATTTAGGGGGAAAAAAAAAAGTAATACAGCTTTTCCAAAAGCATTCATGTATTTCAGAAGGTACCATTGCTGCCGCACACTTATATTCCTTCCAAAAATAGAATGCATATAAACACACATACACATACACACACATACATACATTACATACACACATACATACATACATACATACTGTAAAAATTGTGCTATTGAGCGCATCGTTATATATGCCGCATCCCCTGAATTCTTTTTTTTTTTAAATGGGAATTTATTTACACATAAGCTGCACTGATTTACAAGCAGCAAATGTAACACACACACAAAAACAAGTGCAGAAACTAATGGCCAGTTGAATGTGAACAGTTAACTCTAGCACACTTTTACAGTGAGTTTTGAAATTCACGAAGAGTCAAAACCAGTTCTGAAACCCGACATCATAAACAAGGTATTCTGAAATAAACCGGAGACTGACAGCAACATCTGATTTGACCTGAACGTGTCATCGGGAAAACCCACAACATCGGAAAAACCCACAAACAAGCCACGTCATTATTTCAACCACAAGAGTCATAGTTGAAGGGAAAAAGATCCAACTAATAGTCCACATTTTACCATCCATCCATCCACACATATATGAATGACCACTAAAGTGTTCACAAATACCAGTCTCTCTCCTCCTACATACACGCACATACACGAACAACCCAACCCCTCACATACCCATCCACCCACACACACACATCAGTGTCTATGCATAATTCTCTCATGTCAAACAGAAAAGTGTACCACATGAAAAAAAAATACACACACACTTAAATTTAAGTACTCGTCCAATCATTCAATCAATCAATGTTGACACAATATTGATTGCAGTATGAGGATGGTTTAAGATGATATTAATAATAATGAGACCAGCTGTAACATTGCAATCCTATCAAGGACGAGGCGAAAGCGAGTGGTAGCGTTGTAGTATCATAATATAATAAGGAGCAATAAGTTTACCACTTTTACGTTATTGGAAAGGAAAGCTTTATAGCTTTTCTTTTTTAATATTTTTTTATGTTTTTTTTTGTTATTATTTTATATTACACTTTTATTTATTTGGTGGGGACGGGGGGTTGTTGTTTTTTTGTCTCTACTGGATGTTATGGCTCGTTTATACTGTTAGTTCATACTGATCTCTGTATATTGTATATATGTTTTTGCAAAATTTTTTAGAAAGTTAAAAAAAAATTTTTTAAAGTGTACCACATGTTCCAAAATGTGCTGACTCAATGAGTCTTCCATTCATGTGTAACTGCCCTCCATGACCACAGAATTCAATGAACAAAATACACACCATGGCTTCCAAACATCCTTTATGCGTTGGCAAGCATAGCTGGTGGAAGCTTAATTAATAAATCAAAATGTTGCCTTGCCACAGATTGGGGCATTTTTCATTTATGTCTTTGAACTTAATCAGCCTCTCAGATTTACTGGGTGTCCAAAAGACACAGGCTATCTATGTTGCAACCATCATGAATTAAAAAAAACACCGGAAGAGACGTTGGAAGGGGAAAAAAATCAGTTGTGTACTTTGTGCAATACTTGCTTAAGGATACTGACTGACTGAGAACGACATAGTGCATCCTCACAGACATAGTGCATCAGACTTTTTCACAGACATAGTGCATCAGACTTTTTCACAGACATAGCGCGTCAGACTTGTTCACAGACATAGTGCGTCAGACTTGCTCACACCGTCCTCACAAGCAGGGAAGGCAAGAGGCAGGGCCCCGGATCAGCAAGCGGCTGGAGTGCTGAAGCGTATGATGTAGCGACATTTCTGATCTTCACTGACACTGATCACCCGATCCTCAAGGCCGCACAGAAACCGTATCTGTTTAACATACAGACAGGCAGTTTCAGTTTCAGTTTCAGTAGCTCAAGGAGGCGTCACTGCGTTCGGACAAATCCATATACGCTACACCACATCTGCCAAGCAGATGCCTGACCAGCAGCGTAACCCAACGTGCTTAGTCAGGCCTTGAGAAAAAAAAGAAAGAAAAAGTGAATAAATAATAGATAAGCTTACATAAATAAATAAATAAATAAATAATAATTGTGATATAAAAAAAGGGTAGTAGTAATAATAATAATAATAATAATAATAATAAATAAATAAATAAGACAACAATGATGATAAATAAGCAAATAAATGTAAAACATGAAGACACACATTCACACATACACCCACACATGCATAACAGATATGCACCAAACATGCAGGCAGACATGCAGTCATATGTAATAATAATAATAATAATAATAATAATAATAATAATGGTATTTATATAGCGCTGAATCTTGTGCAGAGACAAACCTAAGCGCTTTCGCACCAATCATTCACACGCATGCATAACTCTAAAACTGGAGAAACTGAAGACAAGGAAGAGGCAGGGAAGGGAGGCTATTTTGGGAAGAGGTGGGTTTAAAGGCCAGACTTGAAAGAGCTGAGTGTGGAGACTTGACGAAGCGAAAGAGGAAGTTCATTCCAGTTGCAAGGTCCAGAGACAGAGACAGGTATGTGGTGTTAACAACAGCAACAGAGAAACACATTCATGTAGCTTATCCAACAAATGTCCTAATTTACAAAAGTCAAATCAGAAATCTGTCCTATTCATCATACAACTTGAGACATGTTCAGTTAAACCAGTCAGACATTCCTGTATTCCTTTTTCCTTCACTTCTTTTAAATCAGTACGGCCAGTCCTCTCTTCTCCTCTACACAGACCCCTCGAATGTCCAGTGGGTATCTGAATGACCCAACCTTTAGGTTCCGTCGTCAGAATTGTGGTATTCTTTGTCAGCATTCACCTCTTCAGTGTAAGAGCCTTCCGCTTGCAATATTTTGATGATGGTAATTGGGCTGAAACGCTGTTAACATCGTCTCTTTCGCCGTTCGTATGGAGAGAGTTAACCCATAAATTGTGACTGCTGTACAAAAAAAACTGAAAGAAACAGGATACCAGCAAGAGGCAAACAAAGCTGTTGAACATGTTCGTTTTATTCATCTGGGTCTTGTTCAGTGTTCTAAAACATCACTGTCATGTCAGTCTTACCGAGGCAGGGTACAACAACTACTGACCTAGCTTTATAGGCCCTGCATTTCCTGACATTTTATTTAATTTTAAATATTCTGCCTCTATCTACAAGGGATGTTCATTAAAGATTTCCCCTGACCCATTTCCCATGGACTGAGAGGAATGAAACTTGGCACAGTTATTAGTCTTTCTCTACACAGATACCACCAAGACACACTTCTCCCATATGCCCTGCATTTCCTGACATTTTATTTAATTTTAAAAATTCTGCTCTATCTACAACGGATGTTCATCAAAGATTTCCCCTGAACCACTTCCCATGGACTGAGAGGAATGAAACTTGGCACAGTCATTAGTTTTTCTTTACATAGACACCACCACGGGTGACACTCTTCTCCCATCACTTTATACAGCTGTGAAGACCCTGCCTGTAGAAGTCTGCAGGTTGCGCCAGTCCATGACTTGACCTCAGAAATAAGTGTTTCATCGTCTGGGAAGTGCT
>NC_134891.1:2279167-2301667 GCF_041734735.1 Babylonia areolata | reverse complement strand
GTAGAGGTACTCGTGAGCAGCATGCTGGTAGCACTCTTTGCTCAGCAGGAAGAAAATGCCCAGAGGTCCAAATTTCTGGGAAACGCAAGAGACAAAACATGTGATGAAACCTGGTTGATCCCTTCAAACACAGAACAAAAGTCCAATAAAAAAGACATAGAATACTTGCAATGTTTCGAAACATAAACTATTCCTCAGATGCCTTTCTGTTCACCTGTAGAAGTGTTTATACCTCAACTGTTATCTTTTTACAAAGACTTCAATCATTGCAATTTGTTTGGGTTTTTTGTTGTTGGTTTTTTTTTTTTATGTCCAGCTCTCATTTTTATTCGAACCCTTTACAAACCTTTCAGAATGTACAAAGTATTTTCGAAATTCTCAATCTAAAATCAGTACTTTGGCACAGCCATGTCTTTCAGCATAGTGGTCAGGAGACACTATTTGCACTTTTTCTGTGCCACCAGATCATTTCCACACAAACACAATAAAACCCTTCAAACTGTTACTGCTGAATAAATTGAAATCTGTGATAAACTGAAGCTCTATGGAGGACTGGAGGACCTGCGATGTACTGCCGCCTTCATCGAGGAGACGGGGGAATCCATCTGATAAACGACGAACGAGACATCAATATATATAAAAACATGTTCTGTTTTGCATTTGCCAGGTTCTTCCACAGGCATCTGAGGACCTTTGCATGATCTGCCACTACTGTTTCTACAACACAGTTCAAGATCTGCAATTTTGCAAATTAAAACGGAAAATATGTGTGGTCTCTGCCACAGTGCTGCCATCTGTCATGAACGTTGCATGAACGTATTCACAAACGTATCTACATCTGTATACAACTGAACAGGGGTGTGGTTCCAGAAGTTGAGCAGACATGCTGTTGCACAAGTTTTGCATGGAGGGTTTGTTTTGTGCTTAAATGTGTGAGGATTACTTAGCTGAGAGAGTTGGAAAGTGATGTTGTAAAGATTCTGCAGTGTACGATCAGCTGACTACCACCAATCTAAGTGCATAAAGCATGTCAACTTAAAAGCTCATTTGTCTGAGGAAAACCATATGGATGTATAGGGGTTTGCAAAAAAAACATTTAAATATACATCTTTTTTTTTAATTCAGTTTAACTTGTTGAGGAAATTTTCTGTCTAAAATTACGTTTAAATAATACACTTACCGTGACCCAACTAGTGCAGACTCCGGCAGGGGTCTGACATTCCTGTCCTGTGCAAACTACTATCCGCCTATGCAGAGAAAACGAAACCTCCCCTTTGTCCCGCTGGCTAGCGCCCTCTTTTTCCAGCAGCCATTATGACAGTAGTAATTTGAAAAAAAGAAGAAAGAATATTTTTCGTAATGCAAGTAGTTGGTTGCACTGGACACTGAATCTCTGGGAAGTAGTTCAGAGGCTGCTGTTTTAGTAAACTGAAGAAACTCATTCATGAAATGCTCAAGAGATATTTATCAGTTCTTTTTCTGAAAACAGTGCTCATCGGTAAGGAACTATCATTTTGTTTCCACTTGAACCTTTGAACACTATGTTATGTATTGGAGTTACATGTGTGAAGGGAGGTAATTAGATAATCAGAAATATCCATGATTGTGGAATGCCACTGTGGGAATAATTTACAATGTGTGTTTGCTTTGACACCAGTTAACTATTGCCATAGTTGCCAGTATTTTCTCCCCGACCACCAGACCTTGAGTGGTGGTCTGAACGCTAGTCGTTTGGATGAGATGATAAAGCGAGGTCCCATTTGCAGCATGCACCTAGCGCATGGAAAAGAACCCACGGCAACAAAAAAGGTTGTCCCTGGCAAAACTGCAGGCAGAAAAAAATACAAAAAAAAAATGGGTGGCGCTCTCAGTGTAGCAATGCGCTCTCCCTGGGGAGAGCAGCCCGAATTTCACACAGGGAGATCTGTTGTTACAAACAAGAGTATTACAATACAATTATGTAATGTGCAAGTATGGTTATGACAGTTACACTGACTACTAATACTACTACTTTTACTTTACTGTTTGAATGTTGCTTTAGTCACAACTATGTTTACTCTGTGTGGATATATATGTATATATATATCATCATCATTGTCGTCTTTTTTATTTATTTATTTTATTTTTATAATTATTATTATTATTATTACTTCTTTTTTTATGTATGCTTATAGTTTACTTCATCAAGTTTTTGCGCCTTATACATATTAGTAGTGGTAGAAGTTTGGTTTTTTTTAATGTATTTATCTATTATTTATTCACCCTTTTTTTTCTTTTTCTTTTTCTCTCTCAAGGCCTGACTAAGTGCGTTGGGTTACGCTGCTGGTCAGGCATCTGCTTGGCAGATGTGGTGCAGCGTATATGGATCTGTCCGAACGCAGTGACGCCTCCTAGAGCTACTGAAACTGAAAACTGAAACTGTGTGGATGCTGTACCGTCAGTAATGAAGTGGTTTTCATCAAAGTTAAGGAGGAGAGCAGAAGACTGGCGCAGTTACCATTCCTACATGAGCTACCCTCATGGGTTAGACTTTTCCCTCTAGGAATCTGCAAGTTTGTTCACACAGATTCAATCGAGGGGGAAATCGTAGGTTACGGTGTCCACATTTACCAGGCGTCATTCTAGTAGTTCTGTCACTTTTTTTTTTTGTAATATTTCAGCTTGTCTACAACTGTGTCTGTTTGTGATCCAACACAGGTTGTTCTGATATCTTAATTTTATAGACAGCAAATGGGTGGTGTCCACCGTGTAAAACCCACATCATTTCTAGCCACACTGGTTCACAGTGAAAACGTTTTTGTTTTGTTTTCTGGGCAGGTGCTAAAAGCCACTTCTTTTCAGTATTACCATCATGCAGTGGGGTGTTCAATCAATACCAGGAAAGATATTTGACCTAGCTATTTTCTTGCACTTTTCATTCTGGCATTGCATGTCCTGAAAATGTTTCCAGTATTGTAAAACTGCACATATATATATATATATATATATATATATATATATATATATATATATATATATATACATATATATATATATATATACAAGTGTGTGTGTGTGTATGTGTGTGTTCTATCACTCACACACACACACATATGCATCCGAGTGCACACACACACACACACACACAAATACAAACACACACACAACACAAACAAACACACACACACACACACACACAACACAAACACACACACACACACACATACACACACACGCACACACACAAACACACACACACACAAAAACACACACACAAACACACACACACACACACACACACACACACACACACACAAACACACACACAAACACACACACACACACACACACAAACACACACACACACATGTCCAAGTACACACACACACAAACTGTGTGTCCTGTGCCACTCACAAGCAGGTGACGAGGAGACAAACCACGTGCAGCGTCCAGGTAACACACACACACACACACACACACACACACACACAAACACACACACACACAAACACACACACACATGTCCAAGTAGTACACACACACACAAACTGTGTGTCCTGTGCCACTCACAAGCAGGTGACGAGGAGACAAGCCACGTGCAGCGTCCAGGTAGCGCTTCTGCAAGAGGACTCCCTGCCTGCGGATCCTCTCCTCGTGCTCCATCAGCTGAAGAATGTCGCCGCACCGGTCCACACAAGGTGTGTGAAACACTGCTCCTCTCTTGCCTGCAGCAAATCAGAAAAGCCTTAACTCACTCGGGACGACAAGTTTTCTCCCTTGCTTTTCCTCACAGATGGCCCATTTGTAAGGGTTTGGAAAAAAATTTACAAAAAATACAAAATACTGTGTAAGAAAATGAAACTTTCAGAACTGGTTTACTACGTGTTGAGCTATTACATATAAAAAAAATCAAATTTCTCATCTTATTTTTACAGTTTTGCCATATGTAGAAAATACTGCCAATTTTTCACCCCGAATCACCATACCCATGCTCACTTTCTGCATTAAATTCGCTTTCTTCTTCGTCATCATCCACCTCTTCAATGTCCGACCCTTCAGTTTGTAGCATTTCAAGTACTTCGGCAACCCTAAAACGTTGCCGTCACTGCCTTGTTCGCTTCACAACATTCTGAGAAGAGCCCGCTTTGCTAACAGGCTGGCACACGAGCAGACGACCGGTCAGTGACTTTGTCAGCGTGTGTGCGAGACAGGCCACACATCCCAGGCTGACCAATCATACTGTTCGATTGTGGCGTGACCCAGAATAGCTCACTCTGCTTGCTAATCACAAAATCACGTGTACAGCGCATGATGGAATTTTACTTTCGGAGAATGCTATTCCATTCCTTTGTCCGAATCCGAATACGTTTTGTGTAGGAATGCGTGAGCATTCCTTCGTCCGGAAAGAGTTAATTCTGCTCTAGCCACTACCTTTCACTAAAACTCATCCATCAGATGTAAAATATTGAGTTATGTTTTCACCAAATTCATAGTCACTCTAATAAATATTGTAAAATCCAGTAACTGGGCACAGTAATTATAAGTCTTTCCATTACTAACATTTCTGTTGTTCAGGACCTTACAATACACCCTTGCAAAAAAAAAGTGCAACATCAACTCAAAGCAACTAGTACATGACATTAAGAATCAACTAACAATCAATCATCCAACCAGGCAGCAGAGTGTGTGTGAATGTGTGTCGGCATATTTTACGTTTATCCGCTTATTTGTCATCATTAGTGTCTTTTTATTTTATTCTTATTTATTATTACCATTATTACTGTTGTTGTTGTTATCTCTTTTTTTTCTCTTTTTTTTTTCTCAAGGCCTGACTAAGCGCGTTGGGTTAAGCTGCTGGTCAGGCATCTGCTTGGCAGATGTGGTGTAGCGTATATGGATTTGTCCAAACGCAGCGACGCCTCCTTGAGCTACTGATACCAATACCGATACCAATACTGGTACTGATACTGCAACAAAAGCCAAACAGTCGACACACATATATGTGGAGTGATGGCCTAGAGGTAACGCGTCCGCCTAATTAGCGAGAGGATCTGGGCGCGCTGGTTCGAATCACGGCTCAGCCGCCGATATTTTCTCCCCCTCCACTAGACCTTGAGTGGTGGTCTGGACGCTAGTCATTCAGATGAGATGATAAACCAAGGTCCCGTGTGCTAGCATGCATTTAGCGCACGTAAAAGAACCCAAGGCAACAAAAGGGTTGTTCCTGGCAAAATTCTGTAGAAAAATCCACTTCGATAGGAAAAACCAAAAAAACTGCACGCAGCAAAAAATACAAAATTAAAAAAATGGGTGGTACTGTTGTGTAGCGATGCGCTCTCCCTGGGGAGAGCAGCCCAAATTTCACACAGAGAAATCTGTTGTGATAAAAAGAAATACAAACACAAATACAAACAAATACATCCACTGACCGTGGAGCCGCATCACAGCAGGGACTTGGCGCCCCTTCCACTCGTCACTTCCGTCACAACAGTCACATATTCCATCGTTCACCTTGCTGGAGTCGATGGACTGTGCGTCCTCATGCGGCAGCTGCACTGTGCAGTAAAACCTGGCATGGCCACGCTCAACAGTTACAGGCTGGAGGACTACATAAAGCAAAACTTATCTCTTTAAAAAATACTTGTCATAACTAATAATAATAATAATGGTATTTATACAGCGCTGAATCTTGTGCATAGACAAATCTAAGCGCTTTCGCACCAGTCATTCTCACGCACGCATAACTCTAAAACTGGAGAAACTGAAGACAAGGAAGAGGCAGGGAAAGGAGGCTATTTTGGGAAGAGGTGGGTTTTAAGGCCAGACTTGAAAGAGCTGAGTGTGGAGACTTGACGATGCGAAAGAGGAAGTTCATTCCAATTGCAAGGTCCAGAGACTGAGAAAGAACGGCGGCCAACAGTCGAGAGTTTGAATCTGGGTATCTGTAAATGGAGTGGATCCGAAGCTGACCGTAGTGAGCGAGACGGAGTGTAGAGGAGAAGGCAGCCACAGAGATAAATAACTCAAATAGTGCTGTTGTCCCAGGCCCATGGCAATGTGAGTGTGTGTGATGGGAGAGTGGAGAGAATGGGGGTGGGTAGATGGATGGTGGTGGTGTGGTTCGAAAGGGAGAATGACTTGATTTTTACCCCCTTTTACCTTTTCTATCCAAAATTTTATTTTACAATTTTTTTCAAAATCTATGGCATGCAGATTACAAATATGTTCCTTTTTTACATGTACGTATTTTAAGTGAAAATTGCTGTCATCTCAGCCGTTTAACCCCTAGGCTGCCTGGATGACGAGATAACTCGTCATGGCAAGCATGTATGCTTCGCTGCCTGCATGACGAGATAACTCGTCATCGAAATATTCTGACTTTTCCCTGGTTTGCATTCACTTCCTTGGCAAAAATAGTGGTAGCTTTAGCCTGGGGAATCTCTCTAGATTCTATTCATAGCTAGAAACCCCATCTACGTCATGAAGCAGTCCTTTATTTGAACGTTTTGGTTGGGTCACTGTCCAAGTGTTTGCCTGACTTCTCTCCTCGCTCGCTCAACAAAATGTCGGACTGACGCCGTGCTCAAGACATGCGATCGTGACGAAATAAATCAACCATGATTTCTTTCTTTAGCTGATGCTCAGAAAGAATTGAAGCGTAAATTCGAAGGAGAAGATAGAGATGAACATTTATAGGGCGATCTGATAGAAAATAAATGAATAATGAAGAGAGTGGCCACGATGCGACTGTCGGTGAGTGATGCCGGCTGTACAGATCTTAGCAGACGACAGATGACCGAATTAGCAGCAGAGCGATAGTCTTGGCACGCAGCCAACGCGGTCTGATGAGAACTGAATCAAGTGACCATGTGAGAGGGGTGAGGAGGAGGGGGGTGGAGACTGAGGGGGCGTGGCCTCACATCCATCTTATCACTTGGAGAAGTCACAATGTATTGTGAATCTATCTCTTAAAAAAAATATATATATTGTGGTTGTTCTAGTATGATTTTGGGTTTGCAGATATCCATTTGTCCAGAAAATATTATGTTTTTGTGCAAATTACCTGACTAATGTTTGTAATGAACAAGTTGAAAATGTGACAAAAAACAAAACACTGATTTCAAAACAACAGCATGTCACTAAAAATATATAAAATGGGAAAACAGCATGTGTTTTGTATTCTTTATTCATTTACCTTTCAGAAAATATATACTTTTATGGGTCTTTCTCCAATAACAAAGAGCACAGAATTTTTTGAAAATTTATACCCGTTTTTTGTGAAAAAACCCTGGCAAATAGATTTCACTTAAATCTTATTTTCCTGGCAGCGAAAGGGTTAATCATGTGTGTTTCTGTGCGTGTGTGTCAGTGTGAGTGTTGAGTGTAACAGTTGTAGTACTGACAGTATGTTACTTTGTGAGTTTTATGCATTGTGCTTTTATAATATGCTTTCTTGTTTCACTTTAGGTACTGGATTGTAAAGCGCTTAGAGCTTGCTTATGCTTGTATTATAGCGCTATATAAAAATAAAATATTATTATTATCATTATAAAAATAAAATATTATTACATGATGATGAACATCAGGTAAGGTCAGTGACTTTCAAATCAATAAACATCATATAGCATTAAATAAACAAAACAGTACTACAGATGCACACACACACACACACACACACACCAAGCCACTGCTACACATGAAGAGACACAGCATCAAGTTATGAAGTAACAGACACAAAATACTGAAGTCATGATGTGTAATAACAAGAAGTTTTGAGGGACACACAGTGTGTTGAGCACAGTTTAATCAAATCATGTGTTGATCTGACCAGAAATAAACCTGAAGTCTACTAAGTGCACAGCACAACCTTTTGAGTGATACACAGTGTGTTGAACACAGTTTAATCAAATCATGTGTTGATCTGACCAGAAATAAACCTGAAGTCTACTAAGTGCACAGCACAACCTTTTGAGTGATACACAGTGTGTTGAACACAGTTTAATCAAATCATGTGTTGATCTGACCAGAAATAAACCTGAAGATTACTAAGTGCACAGCACAACCTTTTGAGGGATACACAGTGTGTTGAGCACAGTTTAATCAAATCATGTGTTGATCTGACCAGAAATAAACCTGAAGATTACTAAGTGCACAGCACAACCTTTTGAGGGATACACAGTGTGTTGAACACAGTTTAATCAAATCATGTGTTGATCTGACCAGAAATAAACCTGAAGATTACTAAGTGCACAGCACAACCTTTTGAGGGATACACAGTGTGTTGAGCACAGTTTAATCAAATCATGTGTTGATCTGACCAGAAATAAACCTGAAGACTACTACGTACACAGCACAACCTTCAATCCATTTGTTTCAATCAGCTAAAAACAACATTTTTTTTTAATACTAATCACACCTGCATGTATACTATTATACATCATTTGTATGACAATACTGCATACAAACATTAAGTGCATAGCACATGATTGCTTACCACCAACAAAACAAATGTTCTTTTATTGAGATAAGTGAAATAATCCCATCCCCTCAGTTCCTATTTGTGACCAGCATTGAAGAATGACCAACACAGTGTAAACGCTGTGGTTTAAGTCAAGGACCTTCCAGGCGCGAATTGGCCTGACCAGTCATCTGCGCACCCAAAGAGCCCAACCCACCCACCCACCCCCAGGATGACTACATGGTCCTCGTCGATCTCAACGGATGAACCACACACACACATATATATATATATACTGTTAGTGGAGTGATGGCCTAGAGGGAACGCGTCCGCCTAGGAAGCGAGAGAATCTGAGCGCGCTGGTTCGAATCACGGCTCAGCCGCCGATATTTTCTCCCCCTCCACTAGACCTTGAGTGGTGGTCTGGACGCTAGTCATTCGGATGAGACAATAAACCGAGGCCCCGTGTGCAGCATGCACTTAGCGCACGTAAAAGAACCCACGGCAACAAAAGGGTTGTTCCTGGCAAAATTCTGTAGACTGAAAAATCCACTTCGATACAAAAAACAAATAAAACTGCACGCAGGAAAAAATACAAAAAAAATGGGTGGCGCTGTAGTATAGCGACGCGCTCTCCCTGGGGAGAGCAGTCCGAATTTCACACAGAGAAATCTGTTGTGATAAAAAGAAATACAAATACAAATATATATAAAAAAATTTTAACCTAAAAAAGTGGCACCAAAGTACACACAACCAATATCACACATGACTCTGCATTGTGGCACAAACTGAATGTCAGTGATGATGTATCCCCCTGACGTACCTTCCACGGGGGCAAGCTGAAGTGCCAGGCTCATCAGACGAGTCTGGGCAATCACAAAAGTCATCGTTCACTTGTTCAACAGGAATGTGCAACTGAAAAATATCATGTATATCAGCATTATCTATCTATCTATCTATCTATCTATCTATATCTATATATATATATATATCGTCGTCTTCTTTGTTCGTGGGCTGCAACTCCTATGTTCACTCACATGTACACGGGTGGGCTTTTACGTATATGACTGTTTCTTTCCCTGCCAGGTAGGCAACCATATCTGTTTTCTGGGTTGTGCATGCTGGGCATGTTCTTGTTTCCATAACCCACCGAACGCTGGCATGGATTACAGGATCTTTAATGTGCGTATTTGATCTTCTGCTTGCGTATAAACACAAACTGACAAAGGGGGTTCAGGCACAAGCAAGTCTGCACATATGCTGACCTGGAGATTGAAAATATTTCCACCTTTTACCCACTAGGTGCCATTACGGAGATTTGAACCCGGGACCCTCAGACTGAAAGTCCAACGCTTTAGCCACTCGGCTATTGCACCCGTCATATATATATATATACATATATGAAAAAGAATTTAAACAATCATTGGTAATGAATTAAGGAATAAATCACATGCTCAGTCAGTTAGTGTATATCCTATATGTATGTATACAATACAATATATATATATAACTTCATCAGATATATTTCCTAGATTTAACTTTTTGTGCTTACTTCAGTACTTGGGAAAATGATCTTTTCTTCTGTTTTAACAATAAAGCAAGGAAATGTGAAATGTGCAATAAACTTTATGTTCATGGTGGTGGTCAAAAGTTGGAAATATAACATTTAAAAGTGCACCTTGTGGGTAGTAACCATTTGCTTGTTTTCTGTGTTGTGATGAGGAAGGTGGCAGAATGGTTAAGACGCTCAGCTGCCAATACAGCGAGTCCGTGAGGGTGTGGGTTTGAATCCCGCTCTCGCCCTTTCTCCTAAGTTTGACTGGAAAATCAAACTGAGCGTCTAGTCTTTCGGATGAGACGATAAACCGAGGTCCCGTGTGCAGCACGCACTTGGCGCACTGAAAAAGAACCCATGGCAACGAGAGTGTTGTCCTCTGGCGAAATTACGTAAAATGAAATCCACTTTCATAGGTACACAAATATGTAAGCATGCACTCAAGGCCTGATTAAGCGCGTTGGGTTATGCTGCTGGTCAGGCATCTGCTCAACAGATGTGGTGTAGCGTGTATGGATTTGTCCGAACGCAGTGACGCCTCCTTGAGAAAGTGAAACTGAAACTGAAACTGTGTTTTGGTTGTTTATTTTCATTGATAGAGGTTGTCTGTTGTTGTTGTTCTTGTTGTTGGTGGTGGTGTGTGTGTATGTGTGTGTGTGGGTGGGTGGGTGGGTTTGTGTGTGTGTGACAACTTTCAGACATTTCTTCACCAACTGCTTCACTGCTTTCAAGGTGATAGCAACACAGAGGAAGCAGAAACAGCAGGCAGGCATGCCTGGGAAGTTACTGCACACTAAGATTTGAACAAATGTTGGCATCAATTAATAATCTTGGATCTTTGTAAATCATTTTTTTGTTTTTTTGTTTGTTTTGTTTTGTTTTTTGGGTTTTTGGGTTTTTTGTTGTTGTTGTTTTGTTTTTTGTTGTTGTTTTTTTGTTTTTTGTTGTTGTTTATTTTTTGTTACTTGTCAACCAAGTGACATGCTCTTTTAAACAGGAAAATAGTTCAATAGGCTGCAAAAAGTATTTTAAAACAAATATATTCATCGTTTCAAACATGCTTATAATCCAAATAAAAACTGAATACAGCACAAATGATAATGAACAGTAATTTTTCACATATATTTGGTGACACACTACATTCACAGTTACAGGATGTTTAGCACATGCACACAACAAATACAATCCTTAAAACATAAAACACTGGTCTTAACAGACACACACACACACACACACACACACACACACACACAATCACCAGTAGTTGGTCTTTCTATACATGTAAATGATGTATGGTCTTTGATATTATGTACCAGTGAAGCAAAGAGCAAAATTCATCTGTCCATACAGTGCTACATGAAAAAAAAACTAAAATGGAGCTTTTTTCAGACTGGTGTAAGACTGATCATCAGTGGAGATACTTTCTTAGGTCTTGAGTCCATTTTAGTAAAAATGATATCACAATAAGCGTAATCATTAATCATCACTCACTACTATGATAACAATTATCAGCTGATCTTAATGACTGTAGCCTGTAGGGCTTGTGGTAAAACTTGTAACTATAGAGAACAACGACATAGGAAACTTCCAGGAAAATCTGTACCATTCAACCAACCACTCAGCTTGTTTGCTCCCTGATCCTAAGTCACATTGTTCCACAATTCACTACTTGCCGGTCTGCCTTCTGATTTCTTGTCACGTCTTCAGATGATTTTGAACAATGCTGCAAGGATCATTTTCAGAAAGTCCAAAAAGTATCACATGAACCCACTTTTACGTCAACTTCATTGGTTACACATCTAGTATAGAATTCTGTACAAAACTGCTGTACTGACTTATAGCCACTTTGAAGGATCTCTCCCATCTTACTTATCTTCTTTCCTTAAATACTTACACCCCTTCACATTCTCTGAGGTCTTCTGCTGAAAAGCTCCTTTGAGTCCCCCAAACATTTCGAGTCCCCAAAACATCTTCAAAGACATCTGGCCAAAGGCCATTTCACTAGTTTCAGTATCAAGCATATTCTGTCTGGAATTCTCTTCCTTTGAATCTCAGGTCACTGACACTGTTCTCTTTCAAAACAAAGTAGAAAACCCACCTGCTTAAACAGGCCTTTCGGTGTGATGAAGCATAGCTAATTAACTGCATTCTTCCTCCTCCTACCCACCCCACTTTACCCTCTACTTAAATCATCATTTAGTGTGTGTGTCTGTGGATGTGTGTTTGTGTGTGCACGAGTGAGTGTGTGTGCGTGTGTGAGCATGTGAGCACGCATGTGTAGGGCATTTTGTGTCCTCTGTGTGCATGTATGTGTGTGTGTGTGTGTGTGTGTGTGTGTGTGTGTGTTCATATCTAGATGTGTGATTTGTAGTATTGTCTTAGTGTATAGACATACTGTGTTGTTTTTTTCATGTCCAGAGATATGTTATCATGCACCAGTGTATGTATATCTTGTTTCATGTCAGGCGCTTAAGTTAGACCCCATTATATGTGGGAGTTTGCGCCATATAAGTACTATCTGTTATCATTATTACTTTTCTCTGCAAAACATGTATTCTCTCTCTCTCTCACTCTAGAACTCTCTCTTTCTCCCCCTCTTTAGTCTCTCTCTCTCTCTCTCTCTCTCTCTCTCTCTCTCTCTCTCTCAATTATCTTATGGATGTTAATTGGTGAGTGCTCCTGTAGTCTGCTTTTTACTTTTCTGATTGTCAAACCATTCTTTGTCATTTAATTTTGTCATACACATCTGAAATTTGGAGTTTGTCAGCTGTGAAAGGAATTTTTAGGATTAAACTAAAAGCTGTGAGTTACCAAGACATGTAATTATATATAGATAGCTAGACAGACAGATAGATAGACAAACAGATTGACAGACTGACTGATCTACCGATAGACAGATAGATATAGATATTAAGGGGAGTCAGATCCACTCTTGGTTTGCCATGGACAATCTAGATATATCCTTGTAAAGCTTGTAATAACACATTCTTTTCACTACAGGTACAGAACTATGTAAGTGGGCTTGTGATGTTTGAAATATTCTGTGATATATATAACACTTGCTATCTGAATTTAAACAAAGACGTGCTTTGGTCCTCTGCTTTGGGTACACGAGAATCTTATAATGTATTTAAAGATATGGAACCTCTAACATACATCATTGTTTCCTGTTGCACACTTATGTTAGGTATCCAATAATCAGATAAGAAAGCCTGAAAACACACACACACAAATAATCTTAGACTTAGAGGCAAGCTTGAGACAAATTGACAAAATAAAATATGTATAGCAGAATTGTCAAGACTTGAAGAGAATTAGAGACTTAAGTATGATAAAAGAATCATATGGAACCACTGAAAAAGTGAGAGGAGACACAGACACTTAGACCAAGAGAGTGCATGCATACATCATACATGTACCTCTGACTTCAAGCATTTAAACAGCCCAACTTTTGCATACTGAGCAGCTTGTGATAGGTGGACTCCTCTGGGTATGTCCTGCTGTTCATGACGCCCAACTGCTGAATTTGAATTCTGATGTTTACCATCCTTTTCGTCCTTAGTTTCGTCATCATTAATCATTTCATCCCTACCCATGTTAGCACCTTGAAAATTGCTCGTCTTTTCACTCTTGTTTGCACCCCCTAATCGTGACAGTGAAAAAAACTGAAGGAGAAAATAAATGATGGTGATCAGTACAATGACACCAAGCGTCTGGATTTTTCGCCTTCGACAGTTTCTTGTTGTAAGAAACTGCATTGTCAATCCTACCCGCAGTTACTTTATGAAGAACCCTTAAATGACAGGTAACGAAATTATTGTGGTCGTCAACCAGATTTTACAGTTCACCATTGCAGATGAATGGATCCAAAATCTGACGAGAAAATATCCATGCAGTTTAGATACGGAGGGATCATTTCGTTCAAAATTTGTTGCTTTCAAAATGCTTAACAGCAGCCTCTCCACACGAATACGTTTCTGCTTCGAACACTCAAACACCTTGTTGTCATGTTAAATCAGCAAGAGTAACGTCCCTTCCATGATGCGGTTGATGCGGGAGTGATATTCCCTGCACCAATGGGAGTCTACCACGTTGTCCTTCAGTTACACACCCACCATCATTTTACAGAGGATACTGACGTTCCAGTGTCTGGTTTCAGTCTTCTCATCACAACAAACAAGCAACACGCGCGGATGCCACAGGCATGCATGCACCTCCCTCTCCACCCACGCACACACACCACTTTTTTTTCATTCCACACTTATCAAGGAGAAGGAAGAATTCACGCAGAAAATTGCAAACAAAATAAGATGTTATGTACATCACATCTAACTTTTGAAACTGGCCTAAATGTACGTAGCACGAGACATAATTAGGCCTATGTTTATTTGTTTGACTGAAATGCGGACTTATTTTCTCTCGCACCCGCCGGCTACACCGGTCTGCGTGCGCACTGCATAGAAGCTGGAGAAACTAAAACAGCATGTGAAATAATTTTATTGTGGTGTGTTTGGGGCGATGGCAGCGTCGTGGTGTTTGTTTGTTTGTTTTTGTTGTTTTTTTTTTCTATACTATGCAGAGCGAACTTAAGTATGTCTTAAATTCAGACATTAAATTTTGTGAAAGTTGCATGATTTAAACGGAGTTATCACCTCGAATAGAGTATAGTCGATCAGTGTCGTTATTTGTACGTGTTTCGGCGTATATGATATAGTTGCTTCGATTCGTTTTTAACATGTGAGGTTCAAATCCACTCTTGCACTTTTTTTTTCTTTCTTTTTTTGTTTGTTTGTTGTTGTTTTTTGTTGTTGTTTTTTTAGGGGGTTGTTTGTTTGTTTGGTTGGTTGGTTGGTTGGTTGGGGTTTTTTTGTTTTGTTTTGTTAGTTTCTTTGTTTTTAGGTTCATGACATTAAGAAGAAAAAATATTTTTACCTATAATTCTCCCCTACGGTCTGCCATTTCAATGGATTTGTGTCAAGCGCGCGTTTTTGCACCGTTTCTTTACTATTTAACTTGTAATGAGCATTTCTCCACTTAGATTAGCTGCTGAATATTTCTAGATATCCATCGATACATGACTTTGTAGAGAAGAATTTTACAATACCGATAAAAATGTATAACTGCTGATGACGTCATAATGCTAAAACAAGTACCTCGCGCTGCATGTATCAAACTGAATATATTCATTATCATGTATATTTTCCGTACCGTATATAGACAGATATATAGATAGATAGATGTGTGTGTGTGTGTGTGTGTGTGTGGGTGTGTGTGTGTTTCCAAATCTGAGCAAATTCTTGTCTTTCAAAAATAAGATGAAATGAAAACTGTATGCATCCAACACGGATCTGAAAACAGGCAAATATGCAAGCGAATGAATCATTGACCAAACACAGGACACTGACGCTGACTCTTTGTTTATATTTTTCTTTGTGTATGCAAACTTATCAGGGGGTGGGGGTGGGGGGTCTAAAAATGCATGTCACTCAGTTCAGCTGGAAAAGGTGAAGACTTAACATGTCAATAAAACTCGGTTAAAAAACAGTATTTGTGGTATTTGGCTTTCCTTGTCAAGCAGATAGACACATAATTTTAACACAACCAAAAGCAAAAAACTGTGAGAAACAAATTGTTTGGTGGTTCTTTTTTATACAGAATTTTGAATATTGAAAGATGCATGTCCAAGACGTCAGTTTTGGTCCACGAAGTTACCAGGTATGAGAATGTATGGTAAAACCTTAATGTTCCCGCGGGTTCTGAAATGTGTTTTGTGTTGTTGTTTGGTTCATTCAGTTCACTCAGTGATGCACAAACAAGCAGGACAGCTTTTGAGTTCTTCTTCTTCTTTTTCTGCGTTCACTCGTATGCACACGAGTGGGCTTTTACGTGTATGACCGTTTTTACCCCGCCATATAGGCAGCCATACTCCGTTTTCGGGGGTGTGCATGCTGGGTATGTTCTTGTTTCTATAACCCACCGAACGCTGGCATGGATTACAGGATCTTTAACATGCGTATTTGATCTTCTGCTTGCATATACACACGAAGGGGGTTCAGGCACTAGCAGGTCTGCACATATGTTTGACCTGGGAGATCGTAAAAATCTCCACCCTTTACCCACCAGGCGCCGTCACCATGATTCGAACCCGGGACCCTCAGATTGACAGTCCAACGCTTTAACCACTCGGCTATTGCACCCGTCAACTTTTGAGTTCAACAGCATGTTCGTGACAGTCAATTAAGGGGCAGGGTGTTTATCTTGGCATGTCTCTGCAGTGACCGGGGTTTACCGTTACAATAATGAATGCCAACACGGTTTGATCTATTTTTCGTCATTTTATTCCCTAACACTGGGTGTCACTTTCACATGCTGTCAAGGATGTCATGTTTTCTGATGAAAGGAAGTGATTAGTAACTGTTAATCATCATTTTGTCCGTGCAGCAACTGTCCGTGCAGTTACCAGTATCAGTATCAATAATAATAATAATAATAATAATAATAATAATAAAGTACATTTTAAGACGCTTATTCCCTTGGATAGCTCTAAGCGCCATTACAATTTCTTAAGAAACATTAAAAGGTTTCAGCACTGTACCTTTTGAAAACCAAATGCACAAAAAAAAGTGTAAAAAATGACGATCATGGTAACTGCACTGACATTCTTGTTGTAGTAATACTACTGAATTTTTTTTCTTCTGCATTTGTAATTACCGTTAAGCCTGGATTATTTGGTACGGTATACACAATGGTATATCCAATCACTTCAGAAAATTATATTGTCAAATTGGTGTACTTGATTTTTTTTTTTTTTTTTTTTTTTTTTTTTTTTTTTTTTTTTTTTATAGTTTTGTCTGTCTCAGGATTGCTCATATTCTGAAAATGACTCATTATGTGTTGTTTTTCCCCCGATTTTTTTTTTTTTTTTTTTTTTTAAATCTGGTTGCTCCGCTTCACCATGGTGTGGGAAGACGTAAAACTGAAGATCTGGCCTGACTCCTTTCATGGCACGTCTAGTAGAACTATTTCGTTTCCAGAAAAAAAAGTCACGTGAATAAAATGTACAGTTAATTTTGTCAACACAGCCGGTACTCGACAGCAACAACATAATTATGGTTTGACATCCTGAATGCAACACTGAGCGAAACTGAGCAGACGCCTACAAAAGAATGTTTTCATCACAAGTAGTGACGTTAATTTATGTTTTCATCACAAATAGTGACGTCTTCTGCCGTCAGTTCCTTTACGTATGTAGTCAAAACAATGGAAGAAGTAAATATTAACAAAGCGCGTTGTGGTGATTGTCAGCTTTCAATGGAAGTCTTGTCAACGATTTAGTCGATAAGAATTCTGTGAGGTTGAAGAAGCATTTCTCGGGTGTTGTTTTTATTCAGTCATCAAGCGTTTGTTTTTTTTTAGGAGTGACAAAGACACAGCAACCAGAGACGAAAGTTGTGACGAACAGAATAAGAAATCCACAACAGAACACCAGGAAACTGGAAAGTGGATTGATTTACAAGCTGAAAACAAGAAATTCCCTCAACAGCAACATCAAGTAGTACCAGCTCATGTGTGACAAATGAAAAAGGCTTTTGAAGGTGCATGTACAGTGAAGTGATATTCAAATGACAGTTTATTCATATTAGTACGTAAAAGCAGTACGTAAAACTCGAACGCGAAAGACAGGTTTGCTGTTATCACTAATACATCTCGCTCAAAACCGATAACCACATATTATTGGGAAAACAAACCAAAAAGACTTGTACAAAGCCAAGTCCTGTGCAAGGAAAGAAAAATGCTAGTGTCGCAGACATTATGAAGACAAAGTGAGCACAACAAAAGACACAAAAAAAAAAAAAAAAGATAGAGAACACTGAAGAGTCGGAAACCAATTTGAAAGGTGTGAAGAATCTTACCACAAAATCATTTAATAAACCACAAATAAATTAAAAAATATTCTGTTAAAATTTACAAGCTGCAGAACATGATTTTATCATAGAACGAAATATTTGTCTGGTGGAATAACGTGAAAAGAAATCACCTTTGAACCAAAAGAATTCTGTAACGTTGCTGAAGCACACATCAGACGGAAATAGGGCGGGACAAGCAACCAACTAGACAAAAAGCAATGCATGACAAACAGTAAACAGCACCGAAAGTCCAAGTCCAGTACACTGAATACTGCGCATCACTATGGTCCTGGGACTTCATCTCCTGCTGCTGCTGAGAGATTTGGTCATCCCATGGACTAAAGCCCTCTTCAGACGGTACAGAGCTTCTTGGTACAATCGGAAAGACGTCCGAGGAGGGGGGGATAGTCGGAAAATTACGGCAGGACCTCCTCCTCTGCAGTCTGCAGACAGTGCCGGTGATGCTTACTGACAGACAGACTGCGGTGCCACAGGAGATCAGTGTGCTGGGGGTGAAGGAGAAAATGAACTTCATACCATATACTGTCCTCAGATATCAGTTGTTGTTTTTTCTTCTAGTTTTGTGGGCAAAATTAGTCTCTTCAGAACATTGTGACATTTACATTTAGGCTACTTTTCCAAATTGATTTTTCTGGAAAGTGCCGAAAATGACAATACAAGTATGAGACATAATGGGCTGCATGTTTTAAAGTGCACCCCAGAGTACGAGTGTGTGCACGAGTCATAGAGATAAGCGTGTTTGTGTGTGAATGCATCTGTGTGTGTGTGTGTGTGTGTGTGTGTGTGTGTGTGTGTGTGTGTGTGTGTGTGATGCATGCTTTGTGAACGAGAGTGTGTGTGTTTTATCAAAACTATAGATATGAGCAGATAACATTGTGGGGATACCAAGATGCAAAAAGAGATAGAAAGAAAATTAATACCCCCCTTTTTTTCTTCTAGTTTTGTGGGCAAAAGTAGTCTCTTCAGAACATTGTGACATTTACATTTAGGCTACTTTTCCAAATTGATTTTTTCTGGGAAAGTGCCGAGAATGATACAAGCATGAGACACAACAGGCTGCATGTTTTAAAATGTTGATTTTGGACATTTTTGTTCCACAGTTTTAGAAATGATTATATAATTTATTATTACCACACAAACCTTGTTTATCCGTCTTCAGTTTAAAATATAACTGCTTTGCTTTGATGTTTTACATAAGTATGGTTGCAGTATGGTTTTCTTAACAAAAAAAAAAAAAGCGGAGCAGATCGTCCATCACAATAATTACGTTCTCTGCATGGGTCATTACTCACCCCGCCCTACCCCCCCTCGGGCCCCCACGCCCCCGCCCCCGCCCCCACCCCACCCCCATTCTACACTTGTTGTAGTGGTTGATGGCGAGGATCCTCTATCATTCACCCAAGTGCGGAAGTGCGCTTGAGTGTTTGTAAGCGTGTGCATGTGGAACGGGCGAGGAGCCCTATAGAGAGGGATGTGTGTGGTTAAAAGAACGTATCGGAAAATCTCGATTACATGTGTAAGAAGAGGAACGTGTGGGAGGGGGGGGGGATGGAGGTGATGGGTTGAGTTTCAGTTTCAGTAGCTCAAGGAGGCGTCACTGCGTTCGGACAAATCCATATACGCTACACCACATCTGCCAAGCAGATGCCTGACCAGCGGCGTAGCCCAACGCGCTTAGTCAGGCATTGAAAAAAAAGGTGAATAAATAATAGATAAGCGTACATAAATAAGTAAATAAATACATAAATAGATAAATAAATAAATAATAATTATAATATAAAAAGGTAGTGATAATAATAATAATAAAAAATAAATAAATAAGACAAGAGAGAGACAGAGAAAGAGAGAGAGAGATCGGTGAGGTTGGGAGAAAGATAAATGAAGGTGGGCGAGGGACTAATGTTTTGGAGTGAGTTAATTAACCGGTCTGCAACTCAAATCGATATCCCATGGCAACGCATCACCAGGTCTAATGATTGTTTGTTTTTTGTTGTTGTTTTTCTCCAAGTCTGCTTTCAGTGACCGTTGACATGAAATAAAGGCCACTTCTATTAAGTTATGAATATTTCATACAAACCAGTCTTCGTGTATTTTGTTGTTCTTTGCAGAAAGAAAGCGTGAACGTCGCTGTGCGTGTATGGTGGGATAGTTTGTGTTGTACAACATTGGTTGTACATCACTATAACCAGCATCAACTGACTTCAGAATATTAGCCTGCATGTGTTATCAGACTGTTAGAAAACTCTTTAAATGTGTGTGTGTGTGTGCGCGCGCGCGTTTGTGTGCAGAATATGTCAGCGTGTCAACAGTGTCTTAACTGCGTCGCCTTTTTGTTATATAAAATTGTGTCTTGTGTACGCTTATTTCCATGAGGACTACACACACGTTACCGTGTCAAACCGTCAGCCTGACATGTGTCGCCTTTCTGTTTCAGTGATGGTCACATGTCACTGTGTCCATGTTAGGTGTAAGCTGTATGATACCACTTTGCCTCTTGCGTCGCTGCTTTCCTCTCTCTCTCTCTCTCTAGGGGAGGTTATTGGATTCAATTTGTTACCTTGTCTTTATATCATAAGTTGTGCGTGCCAGGACCGCTGTGTGTGTTAGGGAGCACGTGCATGTGTATTTGTGGGTGTATTTGTGTGTTTTTAGTATGCACGCGTCATTACTTTTTTCTTCTTTTTTTTTTCTTTTTTAAATTATAAATTGTAAACGCCCACGGCTTTTGTATCATCAGATTGAGCGTACCAAATGTCCTTTTATTAGTTATCATTATTGTTATATGTCAGTGTGTGCACTCAAGTGTTTAGGTGCCTGTACCAGGGCAGGAGTGTGTGGCGCGAATGACCGACGTACGTGTGCGCACCCCAGAGTACGACGGAGTGTGTGCACGAGTCATAGAGATAAGCGTGCTTGTGTGTGAATGCATCTCTGTGTGTGTGTGTGTGTGCATGATGCATGCTTTGTGAACGAGAGTGTGTGTTTTATCAAAACTATAGATATGAGCAGATAACATCCTGGGTATACCAAGAAGCAAAAAGAGATAGAAAGAAAATTAATACCCAATTAACTGAGAGAAGCTTTAGAAATGTTTTCCTCCAGTGGTTGCACATATTTTTGATAGTCGTAGAATGATTGTTTATGCAGAGTTTCTACAGTCATGTGAATTCTTTTGGTCGTTACCTGCTTGGTTTATGCGATTATTTTGAAATGGTTATTTTGAATGATTTGAAACAGTTGTTGAGCTATTCTGATGAATGTACATATTATATTGGAGTGAAGGCCTAGAGGTAACGCGTCCGCCTAGGACTGAAACGAGAGAATCTGAGCGCACTAGTTCGAATCACCGGCTCAGCCGCGTATATTTTGTCCCCCTCCACTAGACCTTGAGTGATGGTTTGGACGCTAATTATTCACACACACACACACACACACACACACACACACACACACACACACACACAGGCACACGCATACATACGCATATACACATATTCTCTCTCTCTCTCTCTCTCTCTCTCTCTCTCTCTCTTTCTCTCTCTCTCTCTCTCAGTCTCACACACACACACACACACTATAGTGTACATGTACGCACACACACATACACACTCACACACACACACACACAAATGAACATCACACATGTACGCACACACACATGTACGCGCACGCACGCACACATACACACACATACGCGCGTGCGCGCACTGACACACACACACACACACACAACCACACACAAGGGAGACGATTTAGTATCACTTTTCTGAAGAACTTTAGTCGGCTTCTTTCCCTTCTATTTCTGTCGGCTTTTCCCCCACTGACAGGTCAAGGTTGTGAGGTCAAAGGTCTTCAGCATGGAAACGAGACTTGTGTTTTGTGCGGCAGCAGACAACACAACACATGCAAGCAGAGGGACCTGGGTGACTGGGAAAATTGGCCGACGGCTTTGAAACGGCCCAGGATAGTGCAGCGCAGCTCTACAGCGACCCAACTTTCGTAAAGTTTTGAGGGAAATCTCATAACTTTTAAACATGTTTTGCGGAACTCAGAAAGTCAGTTTCGTGGACAAGCTCTTGAATCGAAATGTCTCTGAAGCAGACGATATCCAAAACGCCAATTCTACGAACGTGAACAAGAGCAGACGAAATGTCAGGAGACATCTACCCGTGCCCAAAGGCCCTCACACGGTGGGAATTGTGGATATCATGTGTGAAAGAGGAGAAAACGGCAGTTTCTTCAGACTTTACTACCCGACTGGGAAAGTTGACATATTTGTGAGTTTTTGCTTTGATTCATTTTGTTCTGTCCGTCCAATTGCGCGGCCTCTCTCTCTCTCTCTCTCTCTCTGTCTCGCTCTCTCCAGCAGTTGCTTTATTTTACTTACCGTTCAGTTCAGATCTCGCCCAGCTACTTTTATGTCTAGCCAAACCACATAATTCATTGCACATAGTGTGGCTGTGGCTCTGTGCCTGTTTGTTTGTTTTGATGTTGTTCACCGCAGAACGGAGACGGGTGTGGCACTGGGGAAAAGGGAGGTCCGTGGTAAATGGAAGCTGCGCGAATGTGTCATTGCGTGT